>NC_047669.1:77214209-77514209 GCF_011762505.2 Arvicanthis niloticus
CAAATACAGTCCTATATCAATGTCAAAACTCAGGTTCATTTGAGCAAATCCAGCAAAAGGAAGCACTGTATTCAAATTCTGGTCCTGAAACACAGGAATAGACACTCTGATCAATGAGAAAAGACAGACCAGATGTTCAATAATGCCTAACTCCTGGCGAGAAAGTTGGCAGGATCAAGCACCTGACTCAGGCAGTCATTCTAGCTTGCACAAGCTAGTGAGTAGGCCTTGTGACTGACTAGAAACAACAGGGCAGATGTTTGTGTGGGAGTAGGCCTCACTCAACATCTGCCCTGTGGTGGGGAAGGCCTGGGTGTTGGCAGACAGTACTGGAGTTCCCTGCTGGGTGGTAAGGCAATTAGCTGGTGCTGCATCACGTGCGATCTAATTACAGGGGGAATGGCAAGCTGCCCTCCACGGCTGTCATTTTTCCTCCGTTAATTCTCTGTCTACCTCACATGCATGTCATAAAGGTTAATTAAAAGCTTGAGCAGACTCTTATCCTGTGCAACTGGACCAAAGAGTATGGAGTGGCTGCCCTTTGTGCCCAGAACTAGAGGGAGGAGGAGGGTGCCACTGGGTTTAGAGTGAGATAGGGTACTCATAAATAGAGGACTTGGTGGCTTCTGGTAAAAATCAAACAGGTTGAAGCAGACGTCACTATAACAGAATTATGACAGCTGGATGGAATGCAGGACTGCTGAGGAAGATGGACAAAGGAAGCCATGCCCTGCTTGGCTCTAGGAAGACTTCCCAGAGAGGTAAGTTTCTAAAGAGGTAACATGGGTGATTTGAGGGAGAGTGAGGGTGGAGGCCATGGAAGCTAAGAAAATGCAGGGATAGAATTGAAACTGTGAGAATGGTGGATCCGTGATTGGAACCTGCAGACAGATCTAGGGTCCAGATGACTCTCCTGAAGGGGGCTGGAGATGCAGCCTTGTTGATGGAGTTCTCCCGCAGCGTGGACGAAGCTTTGGGTTCCATGCCCAGCACAACGTAAGCTTAGGTGGAGATGCACACCTCGGAAGCAAGGAGATGCGAAATCCAAGATCATCTCAACTACACAGCAAAGGCTACACAGGAGACCCTGTCTCAAAACAAAACGGTCTCCTGCAGAGACCGTGTCTGATGTGGGAAGGAAGACTACAGGAGGTAGAGAAGGTCCAACCTCAGACACTAAGATGATTGATAGTTGACACTGGACCAAGTCAGAATGGCCAAGGCACCGTGTGAGCAGAGCCTGTGGCATCTAGGACTTGGCCTGTGGAAGGCCATGAGCTGACCGGTTGCCTGGCTTGTGAACCTTGACCTCAACCCTTCACCTCCACTTTTTGGAGATGAACTGAATGATGTGGTAGTCTACAATAGACTTAGAGCATCATATGCATACATGTGTGTGTTTATAAACATCTGCACATAGGTATAGATCACACTGAAACTGCTTCATAGTTTGATGCTATAGGAGGCCAAAGGAGTTAGTTATTGAAAGAGAGTGAACACAATACACTTGCCAAGCAGGAAGATTGTATGTTAACACTGCCACCACCATTTCCAGCAGGGTGGAGACATCCTCTTACCTAGATATTAGACCTGAATCCCTCAGCCATGTGACCATAATGACAGTATCTCGAGCAATTACTTTAATTTGAGACTTCATAATGACAATCCAAAGATAACCTTAGATTGACCCACTTCAGTATGTTCCATTGCAGGTACACTCAACAGATGGTGCAAACACACACACACACACACACACACACACACACACACACACACACACCAGTCATCCCCTACAACTAAAGTCTTTAAAGTCTTTACTGACATCTTGTCCTGACCCTGGGCCTCAAAAGCTATTAAACCACTGAGTAATTGCCCCTTTATATATTTGTGTATGAATATATGTATGTATATATATTCTTTACTTCTTCCCTAATTTTAGATCCAAATCCACCAGATTTAATTAATTTAAAATTAAACTAAAACTATTTCAATGACCTTTTCAGATCTTTATGTAAAAATAAACTAAGCAAAACCCAAATATATATGTGTGTATATATATGTATATATATATATATACACATATATATACATACATATATATTCATACACACATATATATTCATACACTATATATATATATATATATATATATATATATATATATATATATTCATACACTATTCATTTATTTAGAGATAGGGTCCCCTCTGAATGGCTCAAAGGTCACTATGTAGACCACATTGGCCTCGAACTCATGGTGATCCTCCTGTCCCTGCCTCCCAAGTGCTGGGATTTGGTGCGAGCCTCCATGCCTGACTAGATTGTCCCTTCAATAGCACTACGTGGTCAGGCCTTGGATGCACTGATCAGGCTGGGGATGGTGCAGAAAGGAGAACTCAAAAGAGAAGCTGTGTCTGCAGGGAGCTTCTCACTTCAACACCTCATGGTGCCTTCAGCACGGGCAGTTTGTACCTGTTTATGTATCGGTTTAAAATGAACTTGTGTGGTGTCGAGCCTCAATAAATAGCTGCCTCCTTTCCTTTCTTCAAGGTGCAAATGCTTGAAGCTCGTTCTTCTGGCCTTTGAAATAGACATTCATGGTCACTGTTACCCAGTCACACTACATGGTACAGCAGTCCATGCTCCACTCTAACTGTGACTCAGCAGTCACTCCCGTTCCTTCTCTATCCTCACCCAACCTCTGGTATCCACCGTTCAACTCATGTCTCCAAGATCAATCATCTCTCTCTCTCTCTCTCTCTCTCTCTCTCTCTCTCTCTCTCTCTCTCTCTCTCTCTGTGTGTGTGTGTGTGTGTGTGTGTGTGTGTGTGTGTGTGCATTCCCATGCTGCATTTAGCTGTATCTGGAGACATTATTCTTTACTTCTTCCCTAATTTTAGATCCAAATCCACCAGATTTAATTAATTTAAAATTAAACTAAAACTATTTCAATGACCTTTTCAGATCTTTATGTAAAAATAAACTTAGCAAAACCCAAAAAGCAGCTGGAATGTGTCACAGTGGAGAGAGACTGCTACACACACCCACAAGGACGCCGAGTGGTTCCACGCTTTCCCCAGAACATAGTTCTGCCTGCTATTAATTTACAAACATATGTGAGGGAATTGTGCTTTCTGAAATGGGGGTCTAGGAATTACTAAGCACAGCCTGACACAGACCTCATGAAACATCAGAGCTGAGACTTCCAGGGTAAGGGGCTAGCCTGGTCAGTTCCTTCCACTGATAAACACAGCCAGGGCCCAGCAGCCTACAAACACCAGTCAACTGGCATGGCTCTCCAGAGATCCCCACTCCTTCCGGTCTCAGTTCTGCACACAGAAACTCCTTTGCTAATTTGAGAGAGGTGCATGCCAACTGAAGTGTGTGTTTAATAAAAAGCAGCTTGCTTGGCTCAAGTCAAAGGCTTGGGGTATCACACGTGCATCTGAGCTTCCCCACTGCAATGCACGGAGCTTTAAGGGGAACCAGCACCCCCAGACCTGAAACAGGGGGTCCTACAGATCATGACACATTTTTCTAGGTGTGTTTTTTTCCTCTTCATCTACAAAGAAGTAGAAGCAGAAGGGGAAAGAATATGAAACCAAAAAGCCTTATTATTACCTGCACAAGAGGGCCATTGAGGCTGGCTGAAGTCAGTGCAAGGCTTTGAAGATTAATGAGCCCATATAAATGCTGGTGTGTTATGAGCTTTCTCCTTGACATTAAACAGAGCACACAAGACTCACATATAAAACGCAGCGAGGAGCCCGGGTTGTAATTAATACCATAAAGGTCTCTTTATCAGATTCCATCCAGGCGTCACAGAGGGTGATGAAGAGCCAGACGAGCACTGTTTGTTCTGGATAGGAAAGGGGGCTGTGAGTTGATGTGGTCCTCAGAAATGTCACTGCTTGCCAAGTCAAAAGCCAGAGCGATGGGAAGGGGCACTTTCAAGTGCAGGGAGCCACTTCCAGTCAACTTGGAGGGTCAGTCCCTGGAGGACCATAAGGAACAAATCACACAGACACACACACACAGACACACACACACACACACACACACACACACACTGTCGCACCATACTCGCTTCTACTTTAATGAGGAAGACTGGAGGTAGCCTTGGGACTTCTGTACTTCAAATGTGCCAGCATGTGAGGTTGGGAGTGCAGCTCAATTGGTGAAGAGTTTGCTCAGCACACATAAATCCCTGGTTCAACCCCTAGTAGCAAACAACCAAAAATGACAGCACTTGCTGTAGTCCCAGCATGTGGGAGGTAGAGGCGGGAGGATCATGAGTTCAAGATCATGCTCAGATATATATAGCAAGTTGGAAGTCAGCCTAGACTATCTCAAAAATGAAAAACATACACACAAAAAGTCCTCGGGTTCTAGAAAATGACCTTCTCACAAAGCTAGTGTGTTCCATGTATAGACACCTCAGGGTATAGGAATACAGCTGGTAAGTGTTGGTGGGAAAAGGGTCCATGCTGATCTCAGCAACTCTTCCAGGAAAATAAAAATTATACAAAGCAACAGGACATTCTGTGAGGTCCCAGTTACATATACTACTACACAGCATAGCCCAGTGGGGTCCTGTGACCTGGTACTGACAGACTTCATGGAGTCCTCTCACACTCTGAGACTCTGGCCTGTGATAGGTGCTCTGTGAGGGAAGCTGCGGTTAGAGCTGAAGAAGGAAAGGTTATAGATGGCCACACCTGGGGAAGCTGTGCACCGAGCTGATTACCTTGTAGCAGAGCCGATTACATTGTAGCAACAGGACAAACACACTGCACCTCAGCTATTCTGATGGCATGAATTGTGTCCCTCAAAATCCACGAATTGAAGTGCAAAGAAAACAAAACTTGCATTGAAGACAGGGTCATTACAGAGACAGTGATGTTAAATAATGCTCTTAGCAGTTGATACAGACTCATAGCTAGCTGGACAGAGCTGGACAGAACTAAGAAGCACTCGGCCCTAAATGAGACATCTCTATCAAATCATGTCCCTCCCCACATGGCTCAGCAAACATGACAAGAGGTGGGGTGGGAGATTGCAGGAGCCCAAGGTACTGGGGTGAACCAGTGTCTTTTAAACATGACACGGTGGTGGTTGCCCTTGTGAATGCCTGGCAGATGTGTCTGCCTGCACACAACCAAGCCAGTCAACCTCACAGATAGCAGAAGGGCATATAAAATCATATCCCTGGCTGAGGAGCTTTGAGCAGTTATGGCTGATAATATAGAAAACCAGCCTTCTTTAGGGAAAGGACCTGGCTGATTGTCCACGCTCCAGTGGATGGAACACCCGAGTGTCCAGGCACAGTTCTGAGTTCAGCGGGCCACAAAACAAAGCAAAAGAAACTCCTAAAGGAAACATATTGGGGAACAGGGTTTGGATGAGCTGAAGGGGAATAAGGGTTTGATACAGTTAAAATACCTTGTATATATGTATGAAGTTCGCAAAGAACAAACTTTTAAAATGAGTCCCTTAGGCTAGGTGCTGATTCACACTGGTTGATGATCATGAAAAGAGAAATGTGGACACAAAGACCCCAGAAGAAAAGCCATATAAAAATACACTGAGATTAGCAGGAAAGTGGCAGTGCACACCTTTAATCCCAGCACTCAGAGGCAGAGGCAGGAGGATCTCTGGGTTCAAGTCCAGCCTGGTCTACAGAGTGAGTTCCAGGACACCCAGAGTTATACAGATAAACTCTATCTTGAAAAAGAGGTGGAGGAGAGGGGGAAAGAAGGAAGGAGAGGGAGATGGGGAAGGGAGGGGAGAGGAAGAAAGGGAAGGGGAGGGAAAGGGAGGGAGAAAATACTGAGGTGACTGTCCATGAAATGGAGGAGAGACCTAGGGAGAAATGAAACATGTTCAGGGCTTGACCTTGGATATCTGGATTGCAGAAGTATGAGAAAATCCACTTCTGCTGAGGCCCCAGGCTTTGCTATAACCATCTAAGCAAACACACTTTGTTACCATTTGACTGCTAGAATCCACTTGACTCTCCAGCCTGGACTCCAAGGCAGCACCACAAGCTCACTGTTCTCACTGAGGTGTCCTCTCCTCCAGGAAGCTCTCCCTGACTGTTACCCTTCCTCTGCCCAGCCTGCAGCTCAAAGAAAAGATGAAACGGTCCTGCACAGCCTAAACCCACTGAGTCTGAAATATCTAGAAGGAAAACTGTGTGGGCATTCTCCCCACAAAGGGATAGAGATGCCATCAGCTCCAGCCACCCAAAGTCTGGGTAGAGACACCTGCCCTGCCCGTCTTCTGGCACCACACACAACAGTCAGATGTGAACTCATCATGTGGCCATGAGCAGGTGAGTGGCTGAAGAAAATGCAGCATATACAGTTAGTACTATTCAGCCTTGAAGAAGGAAGGGGTCAGTCCTGCAGTCTGCAGCCACGCAGATGAACCTGGAGGACCCTATGTTAAATGGGAGAAGCCAGACACAGAGAACAAGCATCTTGGATTCTAACGTATGTACAGATGCAAAACCTTATCTCATCTCTTAGATGTAGAGAGAGACTAATAGACACCATTATTGGAGACTGAAAGGAGAAGCAGAGAGGTAGGTAAGGGAGTGAGCGGTGTGCGTGCGTGAGGCATAACGTCAAAGGTTCTATGGCACAGTAGGATGACGAGGGCTGACAGCAATTAAACATGTGCTTCATTATTAGTAGAGAGCATCCTGACTGTTTCCAGTACAAAGAACGACAGCTGAGATGGTAGACTGACCCATTCCAACTCCGTGCAATCCTACATTTTTGTTTGTGTGTATGTTTTCATTTATTATGTCCACTTGTGACAGGAGCAGGGTGAGAGGGGAGCGGACCCTGCAATGATGCACACGTGGAGGTCAGAGGACAATTTGCAGCAACCGGTTTGCTCCTTCCACCATCTGGGTCCTAGGGATCAAACTCAGGTCATAGGGTTTGCAGGGCCATCACACTGGATCCGTATACGTGCATTTTAACAGCATGCTGTGTCTGTGAATGCACACAATGGTTATGTGTCAATTAAAGTTCAAAAAAAAATCTGCATAGCTCTGCAGAAGGAAAACATCATGTTTCTGGGGTGTCCTTGGTTGCAATAAGCAGCCCGGAGACAGAGGAAATTCATTCCAGAGACCGACACAGCTGTGGAGCCTCCAAACAAAAGGAGGAAGAAGCCAAGATTGGGGCTGGGAGACTCAGATAACGGTATAGGAAACAATGGTCTCCACACTGAGTCTGAACACACTTTTCTTTTCCCGTCCCTGCATTTGTAAGGATCTCAGGCCGGATCGTCCCTCAGGGGCCCAAGCCTTAGACTTCTATCCACAGTATATTTTCACAAAAATAAACAATTTGGGGTTTTGTTTTGTCATTAGTTAAGATATATCAAAAGGATTTTCTGTTGTCCTGGGATGTTAAGTCATTTTAACAGCACAGTCATGTCCACACAGGGCTGTGTATTTGGTGAGAGGATGCTCTCTTCTGTTGATGGACTATGATTATGAGATCATAGGCATCAGACATTTTTTATGTGTCTAAGTGTGTGTGTGTTGTGTATGTGCGCATATGTGTGTCTGTCTGTTGCTGTATGTGTGCATGTGTGTGTGTATATGTCTGTGTTGCTGTGAGTACATGTGTATGTATATGTGAATATGTGTGTGTATCTGTGTTGCTGTATATATGCATGTGTATGTGTGTGTATGTCTGTGTTTCTGTGAATATATATGCACGTATATGTGTATATGTGTGTGTGTGTTGCTGTATGTGTGCATGTGTATGTGTGTCTGTATTGCTCTATGTGTGCATGTATATGTGTGTATATCTGTGTTGTTGCTGTATGTGTGCATGTGTATTGTGTATGTCTGTGTTGTATGTGTGCATGTGTATGTGTATGTGTATGTGTATGTGTGCATGTGTGTGTCTGTGTTGCTGTATGTGTGCATGTGTATGTGTGTGTCTGTGTTGTTGCTGTATGTGTGCATGTATGTGTGTCTGTGTTGCTGTATTGTGCATGTGTGTATGTCTGTGTTGTTGCTGTATGTGCACATGTGTATGTGTGTGTCTGTTGTTGTGAAGACACATGCACATGGAGGCCAGAGATTAGGCTCAGGTGTCCTTTGTCAAGATGTCCTTTTGTTTGGGTTTTGGTCATCAGGTTCAGAGCAGGTATTTTGTTTGGAGGAGATTAAGTCTAGAACTTGCCAGCTAGGCTAGGCTGGGTTGCCAGTCAGCCCAGGCATCTGCCTATTCCCACTCCCATATCTCTGGAACTACAAGCATGAACCACCATACTCAGTTTTATCACCTAGGTTCTGGGAATCCAATTTAGGTTCAAATGCATGCATGTCAAGTATTTTATTAACTGAGCCATCTACTTAGCTCTTCTTCAATATTTTTAAAAGTATGGGTAGATGGATGGATGGATGGGTGGGTGGGAAGATGGATGGATGAATGGATGGATGGATGGATGGATGGGTGGATGGATGGGTGTGGTGGGCAGATGGATGGATGGGTGGATTCATGGGTGGGTGGGTGGATGGATGGATGGATGGGTGGATGGATGGGTGTGGTGGGCAGATGGATGGATGGGTGGATTCATGGGTGGGTGGGTGGGTGGATGGATGGGTGGGTGGGTGAGTAGATAAATGGTTGGGTAAGTATATGGATGGATCAGTGGGTATTTGGATAGATGGATAGATAAATGGTCGGATGGATGGGTGATGGATAGATAATGGATGAACACATGGGTGAGGCAGGGGCTAAGACTGGTACTGTCCATTCATATGAGTATGATAAAATACTCAAATTTTCCTTGACATCCTGAGCTCTGAGATACAACACAATCTTCGTTTCCTTCCTTTTCTTTCCTTTTCTGACGCTGTAAACAAAAGAAGCAACATAGTCCTGTGTACTGTGACCCCCGGCCTCTTTGCACACATTCCTTCTCTGTGACGTTCTCTTGGACTCCGTTTGTTCCCAGATCATGTCTAAACAGCCACAGCGTCACACTACACAGCAAATCTTAGATAGGGCCCATGGGCCAGGTGGGCAGGCACTTACATCTTATAGGACTTTTCATTTAAACTTTTCATTAATTTCACCAACTCTGTGGGTTAAGATAGGATAGGGTAACATTCATTCTTGACATGCTCTCTCTCTCTCTCTCTCTCTCTCTCTCTCTCTCTCTCTCTCTCATACACACACACACACACACACACACACACACACACACACACACACACGTAGAAATGGAATGTTCCAAGAGCTTCAAGGCCTCAGACTCATTGGACATAGGATATGATAAGGCATGTGCTGTATTTTCTGATTCACCCACATCTCTTTAAAGAGTTGTCTGTGCTTTGACAAGCTTCCTGCCCACCACAGTTTCATGTGTGCAGGCTGAAGAGGTCCATGCTTCCCTATGTCTGTAACCTTTCATCAAGTTCATACCCTCTGCAGCCCTTGGCAAGGACCAGCCCTTCCTCCTTGAAGTGCTTCAGGCTTTGAGAGACTTTTTCTTATTTCTCTGATTCATTCTGTCCTCAATCCCTCAGAAACCAGAGTCTTGGCGGCTTTGGCCTGGCAACTGCAACAGTAGATGTCAGCAGGTTCTGCCACTTGCTTGCCAGGCCTGATAGACATCTTGCTTTTGTTTCATTTTCGAGGGAACACTGGCTTAAGCAAACCCAGTCTCCATGGGTGTACCTGGGAGCAACAACAAACTGAACACCCTGTGTTCCCATGGAGACAGCTGAGATAGACTCTTGCTTGCCCACATGGAAGAAATACCTGTTTACTCACGACCTTGACCAGCCAGCTACAGGAGCTCTTGGCTGCACCTCAGATGGCACTGTGCAAAGAAAAGCACTCTCAGGGACAGAAAGATGGCTCAGTGTCAAGGGCACTCACTGGCTGCTCTTCTAAGACCCTAGCTCACTATCTAGTATCCATGTGGCAGCCTACAGCTACCTGCAATCCCAGGTCAGGGGATCCAACACTCTCTTCTGGACTCTGTAGGCTTGTGTGCACATGGCACATGGACATACATGCAGGAAAAACTCTTGTGCATATAAAACAAAATAAATATTCAAAGTAAAAAGCATTCTTAAAGGAAGTCGAAGTGTAACAGTTTAACCTGTCCTTCTTCTACTGATGCTGAAATCAGAGACCAGCTCCAATAATAAGCTGAGGACTTTGAGAGACTTGTCTCCAAGGAAAACCTACAGAAAGCTAAGACTGTAAAAAGACCCATCAGCATCATCCATCATTACAGAAATTCAAATAGAAACTGCAGTGCAACAGTGTTCTTGCCTCATTAGGAGGGCTATAATCAAGCCAAACAGAAAATAACTAGTGTGGTTGGTTGGGATCTGAAGACATCAGAACTCCTGCTATGCTGGGGAAATACAGAGAGATGTGTCAGACTCCAAGACAGCCTGGTCATCCCTCAAGAAGTTAATTGTGGAATTGCCGCATAACCCACAACTCCACCCACAAAGGAACCAAAAGCTAAGTCTCTGGCAGGCATTTACACACCTGTGTTTATTGTTCACAACAGCTAATGGTGTAAACAACTCAACTGTCTATCCCCAGGTGAACAGAAATGAGATACATGACAGTTGTTACTGGTCTGGCTTTGTCTTACTATGTAGCCAAAGCCAGCCTAAGCCTCCTAGGTTCTAGGACTGCAGGTATGTACAGCCATATTTAGCTTCTTGAGTAACATTGTAACATTTGAAAAACAGACAAGGTCAGGGTACAATAGCACAGACTGTGATCCCATACTCTTAAGCATGAGACAAGTCAGGGTACATAGTTCCTAGGCTAGCCTGGGCTACACAGTGATGTCCTGTCTCAAAATAACAAAATTAAAAGATAGATGGTAGACATATAGATCGATGGAAAAGAGATCAATGATAGATATATAGGTGATTGACAGATGCTAGATACATAAATGAACATTGTAAGAAGTCTTAGCCCACCCTTTATCATCATTTGAGTGTATACCTTTTAACAGTTAACTCCCATGTCACCCCTCCCTCCACCCCCCACATCTGGAACCGCTTCCCCAGGTGTGTACTCTGATTAGTTCAGAACGGCCAGTCTGTATTCTATCATTAGACATCCTGTTCACAGACCTATGCACCTAACTTTATATCATATTGCAAGTATATGAAATAAAAGTAGTATATTTGTGGTAGTGAGAAAAAAACCCACCCCAATATGACCACATCCTAATCCCTGAGACCTGTGACTGTGTTACTTTACGCAGCAAAGAACCTTCACTTTAAGTTGGAGACGTGGAAGTGGTGTGTTAGATATTCTCCAGGTGATCCCAGGCTGATCACATGAGCCCTGAGCTTCACACTGCACACTGTAGAAGAAAGGTCAGAGAGGGGAGGAAGAAGCCATCAGCCAGGAGTCAGAAGAAAACAGTCTCCTGAAAGAGTTTGTATGAGCATCACCATGAATTGAGGCCAGCCTAGGCTGTGGAGTGAAGGTCCAGCTAGCCAGGGATATAGCACCTGACTGCATCTCAAAAATACCACACAAACAAATAAACAAATAAGAGGCTCTGGCCTGTAATTATTTCATTTGATAGTGAAATCCCAAGACTCCCTTCTTGCTGTTTCTAGGTGGAGTTCTGAGGCTGCCTCTTGGCGGACAGCCTTTGTACACTGACCCACTCCCTGAAGATAAGCATAGCTAACTAAGGCTTAGAGTAAGGTACGGGAGATCCAGAAGGCCAAGCCTGGCTTTCCTCATGCTGCCTGGGGACCAGGGGGATGGAAAGGCCCATATAGGTACAGAAGCCACACAAAGCAGCAACTCTGGAAAAAATAAGGTGTGCCCAGGGAAATGTTTGTCCCAGGTGGTGGTCCAGAAGCCAGGCTCGATGCTGAATCTCCATAGCTAATCACTGACACAGCCTCTGACACCTAGCCTAAACCAGCCGGGGCAGGTATATAAGGATACAAAGGTTCTAATGGCACTGTCAGCTGACTGCCTTGGACCTTGGGTCAGGCATAAGAAAACACAGAAGCGATAATATACAGAAACACTCTGATGATTAGGTGAGGGTGATAAGATAAAATGGGTGGGTTGTTTCCCTTGGAGGATGACAGCACTATGTGGCACATTCTTGGGCAACCTCCATGTTCTTCACAGGTACTGGGTATGGTTGCCCTGGGCCAGGCTCATGGGTACTATCGTGGGCCACAGATTCCCTTCTCAGGAGAGAGAGTATCCAGGTTTCTTGGGAGGAGAATCTCTCAGATATTAACATACATTGGGTGATTAATCTTTCCAGCAGCAGGTAGGGTACAGAAGAAAATGTCTTGTCTTGCAAAGTGTTAAGGAAGTCACCCAGGGTCAAAGGTTACATAGGTTAGCTTAGGTCAGGGCTCAGGTGACATGCGGGGAGCCATGGTGTGTCTCACGGGTACTGTTGCTATTCCTCAAAACCAGGGCCAGACACCCAGGCAGTGTAGCTTCAGCTTTGGAGAGACATTAGGGTGCTGTAGCAAAGGTAGGAATAGGAGATGCGGGTCTAGCTTCATTCTTCTACGTGTAGACATCGTTTCTCCAACACCATTCTTGAAAATGCTCGTTCCTCCATGTGCATTTTGGGGGTCTGTCAACTATCGAGTGGCTTTATGGGCTTGTATCTGGGCTGTGTATTCTAGTCCATTCATCTGTATGTGTGTACTGCACCAATGCTGTGGTGTAACTGGAGATGAGTACCATAATACCTTTTCACTAGGGATTATTTCGGCTGTCCAGGGTCTTTGTGTTTCCAAAGTTGGTTTTGCTTTCTGAGAAACATGGCAGCAATGAGGGTTTGCACTGAATCCTTAAATTGCTTTTGGTGGGATGGTTATTTTTGCACTAATAATTCTACCAATCCATGGGCTGAGAAGATCTTTTGAGCATCTAGTGTCTTCTTCAATTTCTTTCTTCAGAGTTTTAAAGTTTTTGGTTTAAGGGCCCTTTGCCTCCTTGGAAGGTTCACTCCAGTATTCTAGCTCTCTTTTGAGGCTATTGTAAACAGAATTGCCTCCCTGGTCTCTTTCTCTGTGTGTCTGTCATTGGTGTATAGCAAGGCCACTGATTTTGCTATGTTAATTTCAGATCCTGCCACTTGGCTGAAAGAGCTGACTGAACACTTTTCTAGTTTTTCTGGCCGAGCCTCTAGGGTCTCACCTCAAGTATCACATCCACCAACAGGTTTTTTTTACTTGGTTTCCACTTGTGGCTCTTTCATTTCCCTCTTTCACTTCTCTAGCTAAGACTGGAATAGAGAGAGCAGGTATCCCTATCTTATGCCTGATTTTAATATATCTGCTTTGAGTTTTTCTCTGGTTAGCGTAATGTTGGCTGTGGGGTTGTCTTGTGTGACTTTTGCTATGATAAGGTATGTTGCCTCTAACCTCAGCATCTCTAGGACTTTTTAATCATGAAAGAATGTTACATTTGGTCAAAGGCCTTCCCCGCATCTACTGAGATTGTGTGATTCTTTTTTCTTTAAGTCCACTTATATAAATTATATTCTATTTATTGACTCCATATGTTGAACTATCCCTGAAGCTCTAAGATAAACCCTGCTTAACCCTTGTGAGTGATCTCTCTGATGTATGCTTACATTCCGTTTGCAAGCGTTTTGTTGAGAATTTCTACACTCCTGTTCAACAGTGATACACTGGTCTGTAGTTGTCTTCTGTAGTTGTTCTTGCTGTCTTTATCCACTTCTGATGTCAGAATGGAGCTGGTTTTGTGGGGTCTGGGCATATTCTTTCCATTTGCTTGCTTGAGGAACACCGGCTGTCTTTGTTTAAATGTCTGATAGAATTCTGCTGTGAAGCCATCTGATCCTGGACTTTTCTAGTCAGACTTTTTTAACTACTGCTTCAATGGCCTTGCCTATTGTAGGTGTTTGGTTTGAGGCCCAACCACAGGAGGAAAGCCATATCTAGCACTGGAAGCTCACTCAGTAGGGCTGTAGACAGCATTTGAGTCTGTTGCTTGGCTAAACTCATAGTAATCAACTACTTTCTATGTGTGTGTGTGTGTGTGTGTGTGTGTGTGTGTGTGTGTGTGTGTGTGTCTGTGTGTGTATCTATGTGTGTGTCTATTGGTATGTGTCTGTGTGTGTCTCTATGTGTCTATGTGTACATTTGTCTGTGTGTCTGTGTGCCTGTGTGTCTGTGTAGTATGTCTCTGTGTGTCTGTGTGTTCATGTCTGTGTGGTGTGTCTGTGTGTCATGTGGTGTGTCTGTGTATGTGTCTCTGTGTGTGCATGTGTATATGTCTGTTTGTGCATGTGTGTGTCTGTGTGTGTGTTTGTGTGTATGTCTGTATGTATGTGTGTGTCTGTGTGTCTCTGTGTTTATGTCTGTATGTGTGTCTGCATGTGTCTGTGTATATGTCTCTGTGTATGTCTGTCTGTATGTCTGTGTCTGTCTGTGTGTATGTCTGGGTGTGTGTGTCTGTGTGTCCTGTGGTGGGTGTGTCTCTCTGTGTGTGTCCATGTCTGTCTGTCTGTGTGTGTGTCTATGTGTGTGTGTATGTCTGTGTGTGTGTATTCGTGTGTATGTCTCTGTGTGTGTTATATCTGTGTGTGTATCTGTGTGGGGGACAGTAGACCATGACAGGAAACCTAGTACAGTTGAGTGGGTTCAGAGTTCCTGGCACCCAGGCACCCAGCTGAGATGGTAGGCTGCTCCCTGCTCCCTGTCAGATTCCTGGTCTGGAACTAGTGCCACACTTCCCACATAGGAAATGTGGTCACATAGCTCAGAACAGAGTTCTCTGTGCTAATGAGGAATCTAGAGGCCCTGCAGGTTTAGCCAATAAGCTTCCTTTCCTAGACATTCCTCCCTGCAAAAGGTATTTAATCTCTGGTTCGCCCTGAGGAGTTGGTATGCATCTATTTTCCATGATGAACAGTCACTAAATGGTATGGATAAACATGGACTGTCGCTTCCATTGAAACCACTGTGGGAAGCATGGAAGACGCCTTCAGCTACCGAGCTACAGCCTAAAGCTGAGTTTATTACAGTGGCAGGCAGTACCAGCCAGGTTCAAAATAAAACCTTCCCTACTCAGGGACAGCAGAACGCACACTTTGAAGGTCTCCTGTGAAAGAATGGGAGGGGGAAATGCCATGAGGAAATGGATCAAGGTCCACTGACATCACCAAAGTAGATAAAGAGATGCTGTTTGCTTGAAGTGCTGGAGCAGGTGTTTGAGAAGTCCCAAGGCCATTCCCCAAACAAGGGAACATAGAAAGACAATAGTCTGGTTAGTAAATGGCGTGACCGTGACCCATGTCGCTACCTTCTGAAGCTCTTCTCCATTTATGGCTTTGTTCTGGAAGGGCCTGTTCCGGGGAAGCAGGGTGGAGGACAGCGCCCTGCCTCCACGATACGAAGCGCCTTATAGAAAGAAGTTGTTTTCTGAAAGCTCCGTGCCCAAGAAACATTTGGTGCCTTCAGGTTGGGAATTCAAGGATAGTGTAAATCACGTAGCTGGTCACATGGTTCATCTTCCATCTTCAAGTCAGAGAAGCGTGTGGCACAGCAATTATGATTCAGGGAGGCAGTGTGGGCAGCCTGATCGATCAGTGGTACAAATTGACCCTCTTGTCATGATCTAAATATGGAGCATTCTCCGTCTCGGGCTGGCAGAATTAGGAACTCAGTTTCTGGCTGTTGGTGTAATATGGGGAGTCGGTGGAAGTTTAGGAGGACTACCTGGAGGATGTGTATCACTGAGGATGTGAAAGATGTAGCTGTCTGTTGTCCTCTTCTCTCTGCTTCCTGGCTGTCACATGGGGACCCCCACCCCCACTCCCGCCACATGTTCCTGCCACTGACAGCCCATCTCAGTGGGTAAGGGAACTGTGGGCAGAACCTGTGGAACCAGAGTTCTTCCTACTTTCATGTTGTTTCTCTGAGGTTCTTCTCACAAGAGTCTAATACAAACAATCCTCAGAGGGATGAGAACCAACCAGGGACCTCAACATTAAATACCACAATCTCAACAATGGGCTAGAGGGATTGCCCAAACAGCAGCATTTGTTACCAAGACAATCACGTCCTCACTGTGTGCTCTGGTGACTGTCATTACATATGAGACTGTGTCCTTCCCACAATCCCATGTACCAGAGCCTCCCATAACCTAGCCAAGGACACACAATTGGTTTGTGTATCAGCTGCTTGGCTTCCCCTCAGCTGAGGAAACTAAGGCAGCTGGGAGGTGTGTCCTGCTTGAGTTACGTAGCTGGTGGGGGTGGGGGACAGGGTTACAGCAATGCAGGTCTCTGACTCCAGCCTCCGCTTGCAAAGCCTAGGTCATCAGTGGGAGACCTGATCCCCTAGGACTTCCCTTGGCTTCCTCTTTGCTGGAGCCAGCTCTCTGCTTCTCCCCTTCCCTTATCTCTGGAACACAGGCTGAGCACAAAGGAAAAGGGTCTTCACCTCAGCCAAGATCCATATCTGGCTTGGAACATGGGCCGATGCTAGGCTTCCTCTTGTGTTCCTGTCCTAAAGAGGCCTTGCCTGCAGCTGCCCTGGCCCCGCAGCGGAAGCCAGCACGGAAGAAGATAATGGGAAGGCTGGGTGCCTGGAGCCACTTTTCTACCAGATGCTAAGAACACATCTTCTGTGCTTTCTGATAGGGTGCCTGGAGAAAGGCCTTCCCAGTTGGATTCATTTCCTAGGGCCACTACTATCCAATCCATGTAATAATACTGTTGTCCTTAACCTACAAACAAAAACAAAAGGACCATCCATTCTCTCCTAGCTGTGAAAGAAGGGAATCTAGAATCAGGACGAAACTCAGGAGGACCCTTCCTGCCCCTTCCAGCTGCTGGTCACCTCTCAGATGCTGACTTGCAGACACACAGCCTTGCTCTCTAAATCCCTCCCCAGCACGACTTCTCCTGTGTTCTGTTTTCCTAAGTCATTTACCAATCATTTAACTGATTAGGTGCCATCCTAATTCAACATGATGCCATCTTCCAGGCAGGGTGACAGCCATAGGAATTTGAGTGTACATTATTCAACCCATCTACAAACCTTTATGCCCATCTCCCCTGAACATGTAACCTTAAAAACAAGTAGTTTAATACACATCTCAAAGGACAGAGGCAGCCTCCAGAACACAAGAAGAGGTCATTGGCCATCTCTCAGGAAGGCTTGGAGAGTGGGGCCTGCCCTCCCATACCTCATCCTTCCACTGGCCAAGAGCTAACAACTTCCATTCATACAGAAGATCACCATCTTCCACGGCCACAGAAGTCTCACGGTGGTTTGCCACAGATAACCTGAGCACATTTCCATTCATACAGATGCAACTCAGTACCCTGAAGTTATGAACTAGGGGTAAACAACAGGTGACACCATGTCTGATTTTGTCTCTACCTAGAGGGCAGCCCATGATTCTTGCTGAGGACTTCTATGGATACTTTCCTGTAATCCCCAGATCACACTCCCCCAACCCAGAGGAATTCCCTTCTTGAAGACTGACTAGCAACTAGTTCTCTTAGAGTCACATGACACTGCAGAGGCCCAGGAAGTCTGGAGTGGGGAGTAGGGATTCCTGGCTCTAGATTTTGACACATGGACCATGGCCACTGGTCACTGGGAACATGGAGGGGAGATGATACAGTTTGTGGGCAATATGGTAAAAAGTTCTTAGCCATGCACCAGCCGTGCTTGCCAGCTGGCCCTTGTTCAGGGCGCTTCCTCAGAGCCCTGCCTCGGACAGGAAATGGCAAGAGGGGAGATAACAGCCACCAGGCAGGAAGCCCCGCCCACAGAAAGGGCAGCAGGTGTCTGGAAAGAGCCCACTGCCTTGCTTTGGACTTGCAGAGTGCGAGGCATGAAAGCCCCCCCACTCTCTATTTCCTCTAGTCAAATGGCAGCCCCCTCTCTCCAGCTCACACCCTTGTTGCCTCCTTTTTCCTTCCAGCCCCCCACCCCCCAGTTTCCAGGGATCCCTTGGCAGAATGGCACCCAAAGAATAAAGGATTCTGAGCCAAGGCAAGCAGTGCACTCTCCCCGTCACCTCCTTTTGCCCTGAAAATATTTCTTTATTTAGCAGGCACTAAATTTAGGTCCTGGCCAACAGAGTAGAATGAAAGGAAAGCTTACCCAAGCCTCCCACCCCATCCGGTCTTGCTCCTACCTTCCCCTGCCCCAGAAAGGCCGGCCAACCCACTCCCCCATGAGTGCTCTGATGTTCCCCCCCTTAGCAGAAGACAACCACTGACAGCCTGGTGTTGGGCACCCTGCGCGTGTGGCACCCCATCACAGAATGACCTCCTCACAACGCCTCAGGGTCTAGAAAATGAAATTAAGAAGCATCTGCATATTAGAGTAATGTTTCTTAGATGGGCTGTGTTCTATAACTGGGTATTTTCTGGTTAGGGGGAGCTGTTGTCATTTTTATAATTCCACTTCAGATATGACGTAACTATGAAAATTATTCTACTTCCAGATTCATAGTTTCACAGAATAAACGTAACCTGGGGATGGGGGAATGACACCTCAGTTATGTAAGGAACCTGAGTTGGGTCCTTAGCAAAACACTAGGTATGGTGGAGCCTGCTGGTAATCACAGTACTAGAGAGTGGAGATAAGCAGACCCCTGGGGTTCTCTGGACAACTGGCTAGCCTAGTCTAATCTACAAGCCCAGGTCCCTAGTTTCAAAAAAATGAGGTGGATGAGCCAAGGACAGACACCCCAGTTAATCTCGGGCCTTCACATGCATGCACACATACAGAAACATGTATGCACACAGACACAACGTCTAATTTAGGGTTTTAGAAGTGAGAACACACCCATCATCTTCACCCTTTAGGTCTGATCCTAGCCTCATTCAAACTCAGAGGAAGACAGCGCTAGGCTCTAACCTGAGTCTGCCCAGCCGTGTCAGCCTCCCAAGGCACCCATCAGGAGCGCACAAGCTCCTGAGCCTCATCCAGACTTCCTGAGGCACACACTAGAAAAAGCTACAGTTCAGTGACATCTGAGGCCACACTCCCTGCTTCGTCCTGAGCTTCAGCTGGTCATGTTGGAACCCAGTAAGTTGTGTCATGCCATGTTGGGAGCCGACTTTTAGCAGAAAGCGGCTAGAAAGCAGCTATCATCTTTGCAGCCATCTGGAGCCATATACCCTGATAAGAGACTTGTTTTTCAACAGCCTAGAACAGCTGAGCACACTCCAATATCCCACATATCTTGTTTTGCTGTTTAGTACCCCCAGCTGCATGGTGCATGTGGTAAAATGTTTTCACCTGTGTACCCCTGCTTGTGTTTATAAATACCCAGGATTTCCTTGTAGTAGTGGTGGTAGTGGTGTAGTAGGAATGTGTGTGTGGTGGTCAGTAGGAGGTATGAATATAGTCTGTGGAGACAGTAAAGGAGACTTGACTACAGATCCTCTGGCTTGTCTCTATTCTTCGCATCTCTTGCCCCTCCATCCCCACTCTCTCTCTTGACCAGAGCACTTAGCCCCAAAGCGTGGGGCAGTGCAGTCCTCAACAATGCCACATGTAGTTCTGTGAACCTAGGACATTCCTGTACATGTCTCATCCTGTAGGGGGTTCCTCTGACCAGTCAGATAGTGGCTACAGGCCTGCTGTTGCTCTTGTGTGATGTCATAAAGGCTGTCCCTAGAGCTGATGTCATTTGGCAAGCCCTCACCCTCCCAGACGCCTCTGAGATTGAAAATAACAAGCAAGCCAAAACCCTGCTGTGAGCCTCATGTTACCAAAATTGAAGCCCAGGGAAGCGAGATGACTTGGGCAAAGCCACAAACTAGTTAGAGCTGGTTTAAAGACATGCTTTCATTCTCTGTGTCCCTCACCTGGGACAGCAGCTATATAAGATTTGCAACAGACAGTGCAGGGGACACACGGACAGCTCAGACCCACTCCTTCACCTCACACACAGGACATTAAGGCTGAGAGGAAGTAGGCACAGTCACAGGTTGTGGGGACAGATGGGAGGTAGTGAGGTTTGGGGAACAGAACCACAACCCTCTTTCTACCCCAGTTTCCCACTTGAGAACTAGAAACCTGAACTCATGTGGCACAAAAAGCATAGGACTTCCATCCATGTTGAATTCAGCACACTCCCAGGGGCAGCAAGAGCAGCAGGAAGCAACTGGTCCCAGCTGGTTCCGTCCACCCACCCCATCCAGGAAAGCCATTAGTCCCCGCTGGGCACCTCAGATGCACTGCTCTAAGCAGCCTCAGTCAGCGCCTGTCTCCTATAGGGTCTGGATGTCAGGTTGTCCCAGTAAAAATCCTTATTTCTTTTCTTCTTTCCCGGCATCTGTGTGGTACTGTCTGTCCCTGCATTCTACTTGCTAAACATCTTTTTTTTTTTTTTTCCGGTTTGTTCTGGAATCTTCTAACATATATCACTGCCCCTTTCCCTGAATACTGGGAGGAGATTGTACGATCCCACCATGGTCTTAGCCCAATATGTTTTCCCCATTTTTCCCCAGTGGAAAACATGTTGTTTGCACGACCAGCCTTGTCTCTGCCATCACCTTGGCACCTTCACTGATTGTGTCTTCATTTGATGACAATGTGCTATTGTACAGAATGAAGCCCTTGTCCAAGGACACTGACAGTCATTACCCTGATCCTCACAAGATACCCTATAAATTTGAAGGGGAGAGAAGAGTTGTCATTGACATATCTCACTGGGTGATTTCAGTGACTCCTGCTTGAAACACAGAATTACAAGGGGGTCTGTGATTCCCCGGTGGCAATCAAGCTACCTAACACCTGAATAAGTGTGTCTGTCTTCCAAAAGATAGTAAATGCCACTGAGGCTGTAAAGCAGCAGATAAAGAGTTAGGGACTTAACCAGGTGTGGAGATGCAAGCTTCGTGTGAACGAGGCTCACGTGTTTTAACAGTGGGTCCCCAACTGGTGGTGCAGAGGTTGTGGAACCTCCCAGAGGTGGAGCTTCACTGGAGGAAGTGGTCACTGGGGTGGGCCTTGAGGGTTCAAAGCTGGGCCCTACTTCCTTTCTCTCTGCTTCCTGACAACCAAGTGTGACCAGCCAGCCTCATGCTCCTATCACCATGACTGACTAGATTCCCTAATAACGTTAAATTTAAAAATACACAAATGGACTTTCTAGAACAATGTAGCTGAACCTCTCCCCAATGGGTTTTCTAGGTCTTAAGAATACAGTCCACACTGGAACATCTGAAATCTCAGCCCGAGACAATCAGGTAAAGACTAGTGTCTAAAGTCAAAGCCTAGCATGAATTAGAAGTCCATGTTTCCAGATCTGAGCAGGAGGCCGGGAGAGAGTTCAGTTGGTGAAGTGCCTGCCTTTCATACATGTTCATACATGAAGAGCTGCATTTGAATCCTCAGCTTCACATAAAAGTCAGACATAGTCTCACATACCCGTAATCCTAGTCCCAGGGGAGTGTGGTGGAGACAGCAGATCTCAGGTACTCTCTGGCCAATCCAGTCTATTGGTAAGCTCTGGGTTCAGTGAGAGACCCTATCCAAAAGATAAGGGGAAGAAAAACAGAGGATGACACCCAGTGTCGGTCTCTGGTCTCCACATGCACATATGTGTACCCGTGTGCACATATGAACATGCACACCAGGCAGGGGCGCATGTACACACACACACACACAAAGGTGGGGGGTGAGGCATAAGACTCTACTTGTACTTGCATAGCTGAGCTGAAAATCTGAGGCAGCTTTTGGTTGGCTCATTCTTGGTTAAGCCTGTGCTGTGGGGACAGATGGTCAAACATTATCTGAACGCTTGACATGATCCTAATTTTTCCCCAAAATCTGAAAGTAAATTCAATGGTAATCCCTTCAGTAGACACAGAGGAGACTAATCATATGGGACACGCTCTTGCCTATCCTCCATTGTCCCCAAGTCCAAGTCAGCTGGAGTAGTCAACCATCAGTTGCCCCAACTCACACAGATTTAAACTTTGTCCCAAGACAAACTCAGAGCTAGGAATTGACTCAAAACCCCTCCCCCATCAGCTCCTTGCTCCTCCCCACCACACAGAGCCATAGAGGGTAGGTCCATAGGTGCCCAGGTGACAAAACTGTTAGAAAAGGGCCATTTAACCAGCATGGCCTCCTCTTCAGGGCTCTTGTATTTCTGATACTTCTACCAGGCAAGGAGCTGAATGTTCCAGAAAACAGCATAAAGCCTCAGAATTCCTGTAAATGACCAGAGCAGACGACCTCCCTCAATCCTTTATGCACAGTGACCCTAGAACCTGGATTTCCCAGCATCAAACCCACAGCAAATATTCTGTTCCTTTACCTTTTATATAACTGTCCCCATAGGCCAAGACAGAGGCTGTCAAACCTGGCACTGGAGGACAGAAAGGGGTTCATGATCCCTCTGTACACAGACATTACAGAACTTCTGTCCAAACCACAGTACGAATGTACAGTTCATCTGTCCCACACTTGGGCCACTGCTTCCTCCTACCCTGCAGGGTTGAGGACCTGATTAATCACATCTAAAATTGTCCCAAGAGCACGAGACAGGTGCCATACCTATTACAGAAACTCCCAATGATTCAGGTTCTTTTTGTCCTCGGAAAGGTTCAGATGAAAATCTTAGTGAACTATGTATTCATGCTAGATTAGAATCAGGAAAAGGAAGGAAAACAGGGAGATGACAGAGGAAAGGTCCCTCCCAACTTCCCTGTCCAGGTGTCTCCCCTTCTGCCCACGTATCAGCCAGCATCGATGATTGATTACTGTGGCCCCTTGGAGACTGACAACCCTTAGCTTGTCTCTGGACCCCAGGCTCCTGCATGCCAAAGATGCAAACGTGCTCCCAGATAAGTTATTCACAGGGTGCTAATTACCACAAATGAACAAATTATAATAATTAAGCTGAGTTTCACAAAGTCTTTTGACTTAGGTAGCAACCCTTCACCATGAACTGCAAGGCCTTGCCTAAATATTAATTAAAGGCCACACCCACTGGCCACCTGAGCAAGGACGGGTCCTCCCAATTCATAGGTGAGGAGCCAGCAGCACAGAGTGCACACGTGTGTTCTGTGTCCTAAGACAGAAGGTGGCTTAGCTCTCCAAAGGGATGGTGAACGGCTACTGCAGTCCATGTTTCCAAAGACACGGGCAAATGTCTGTCATGGGATTTTACATGGAAACAAGAGAGACATACACTGCCTGCGGGTGGTCTTTGAGGTGTGTAAAGGTGGTCTCCGTGTCTGTCTGTCGTTGCATGTCTGTGCATCTAGCTAGATGCCATTGACTCTTCCAAGGGTTATTAATTTCTGGAAGTAGTCAGAGGATCCTTGTTTTCCCTTATTCTCTGTCATTTCTAGGTTTTTCTACAAACAATATTTAATGTATCTGTATGTTAAAGATACATTTAAAAGGTATCTGTAATTTTAAGAATAAATATTATTATCCATCTTTCCTAGCCCCCATTTTTCTTTGGCCTTTATTTGCCCAGTAGGGTGCTTGCTTTTCAACCCTCTGCTTTCTGGGTACCCAACTACCTGCTCTTGTTCCTGGTGGAGTGGCAAGGTGACCTCAGGGTGGGGCTCTCCTGAGGATGCCACCTGGCTGCAATTCACCTGGAAAACACTGGTGATGTCACCGTGAACTTTCAGTGTCAGGCTGCATCCAGCTCTCAGAGCAGGCAATGCAGGGCAGACCTTGAGTCTCAGAGTCCAGAAAACAACCTGCAAAGCCATTGCCAATCAAAAAGAAATGTGTAGTTTGTCTTGTGTGCAATGTGTGTGCCACATAGTTTGTGCTCTATATATGACATGTGCCCTGTGTTCAATATATATCCTATATGTGATAAGTGTTGGGTGTACAGTCTATCTCCTGTGTGCAGTGTATCCTATGTGTGCTGTGTAGTATGTCCAGTGTGTGCAGTATGTCCTGTGTGTGTAGTGTGTCCTGTGTGTGCAGTATGTCCTTGTATGCAATATGTCCTGTGTATGCAGTGTGTCCTGTGTGTGTAGTGTGTCCTGTGTGTGCAGTGTGTCCTGTGTGTGCAGTGTGTCCTGTGTGTGCAGTATGTCCTATGTATGCAGTGTGTCCTATGTATGCAGTGTGTCCTGTGTATGCAGTGTGTCCTGTGTGTGCAGTATGTCCTGTGTGTGTAGTGTGTCCTGTGTGTGTAGTGTGTCCTGTGTGTGCAGTGTGTCCTGTGTGTGCAGTATGTCCTGTGTGTGTAGTGTGTCCTGTGTGTGCAGTGTGTCCTGTGTGTGCAGTGTGTCCTGTGTGTGCAGTATGTCCTATGTATGCAATATGTTCTGTGTATGCAGTGTGTCCTGTGTGTGCAGTGTGTCCTATGTGTGCAGTGTGTTCTGTGTATGCAGTATGTGTGTGTCTTGTGTGTTCAGTCTGTCCTGTGTATGAGTGTGTCCAGTGTGTACAGTATGTCCTGTGTGTGCAGGGTATCCTGTGTAAGCTATACAGTGTATCCTATGTATGCCCTGTGTCCTGTGTATGCAGTATGTCCAGTGCATGCAGTGTAGCCTGTGTGTTCAGCCTATCCTGTGTATGCAGTGTGTCCTATGTATGCTGTACAGTATGTCCAGTGTATACAGTGTGTCCTGTGTATGCAGCATGTCCTGTGTACGCAGTGTGTCCTATGTATGCAGTGTATCCAATATGTGCAGTGTGTCCTGTTTATGCACTATGTCCTGTGTGTGCAGTGTGTCCTGTGTGTGCAGTGTGTCCTGTGTGTGTCTTTTGTATGCAGTATGTGTAGTATATGCAGTGTGTCTTGTGTGTTCAGTCTGACCTGTGTATGCAGTGTGTCCAGTATGTGCAGTGTGTCCTGTGTATGCAGTGTGTCCAGTGTATGTTCCGTGTATGCTGTTCAGTATGTCCAGTGTGTGCAATGTGTCCTGTGTATGCAGTGTGTCCTGTGTATGCAGTGTGTCCTGTGTGTGCAGTGTGTCCTGTGTGTGCAGTATGTCCTATGTATGCAGTGTGTCCTATGTATGCAGTGTGTCCTGTGTATGCAGTGTGTCCTGGGTGTACAATGTGTCCTGAGTGTACAGTGTATCTTATGTATGCAGTATGTCCAGTGTATGCAGTTGTCCAGTGTATGCAGTGTGTCCTGTGTATGCAGTATGTCCAGTGTATGCAGTGTATCCTGTATGTGCAGTGTGTCTTGTGTGTGCAGTAGGTCCTGTGTATGCAGTGTGTTTTGTGTGTTCAGCCTGTCTTGTTTATGTAGCATGTACTATGTGTGCAACATGTCTTGTATATGCCATGTGTCCTTGTGCAGTGTGTCCTATGTGCAGTACACATACATACATGAACATACAATATCTTTATTGTATGTAGTGTGTATCTTGTGTGTGATGCATGCCCTTTATGATATGCATGCTATATATAATGTGTCCTATATGAAGTGTGTCCTGTATATGACATATGTCCTATGTGTAATGTATGGCCTGAGTATGGTGTGTTGTGTGCTCAGTGTCTGTCCTGTATGTAGTACATATACACACACAAGATATTAGTATGTAGAATTCACGACCTGTGTGGAGCACGTGTCCTACATGTGTTGCATGCCTTCTGTGACATGTGCTGTGTGCCAAATACCTCCCTCTCAGCCACCTGGCTGTCTGGGGGCAGTGAAAGGGAAGGGGGAACCACAACATCAAAGGCTTCACATTGCCCTAGTGACATCCTGCCCTGATAGCTCAAGGTGTCACCCAGACTTTCCACCCTGTAGACAGTTACCCCCCTCCTGCCTCCAGCTGCATGCTGAAGGTTTGCACCTTCCTGCAAACGAGCCTCCTGTTCACTCTATAACAACACAGCAATAGAGCCAACTGGATATGGGGCCAAAGGAAGCCCCTTACAAACAATATAGAAGGGCATTTTTCCACCAAAAAACCCCACTCATCACCCCAAAAGGAAAGGCACACCCCCTTTGATCAGCTTTGGGTCAGCCCACAGATGTTCAGGCCATTGTTGGTGAGCTGAACGGCCAGCCCTGCATGACACAATCCCTCCAGGTGCAGGCTGACTTTTAGCAGCCCTCTGGGGAATACAACCAGGCTGGGGCGAACTAGGGGGTCCCATGAGGTGTATTTTCCAAGAGAATTTGCTTTGATTTGTTTTGGGCTTTTGTCTCCACAGGGAAATCCAGGTGAGTCCAGTTGTACCCTGTAGATATGGGAGTCTCAACCCCAACTTGTTCTAGTTCCTGGGCTTGCAGAGCTGTAGCCTGGATTACAAAAAGCCTCACAAAGACGGCTTGACATTAAGGCTGTCCATTAACTGTAGTGGGAAGGGCAGTTCTCCCAAGATGTGCAAAGGGTCTGGGGACTAAGAGGGGGTATTCTGGGGAGGGTGGGCTGATGGGAATAGAGCAAAGTGGTGGCAGCCACCAACCCACCCAGGGGAGAAGAGGCATTTAAAGCTGTGATCCCACAACAGCCTCCAGGAAACGTGCTTTCTCACAGGAACACCCCATCCTCAAAGCCAGGCACTCAGGAAGTGAGTTACAAAGAGGGTGGGGGCTGTGGGGGACAGGCCAGAGGCCACCTGCAGAGAGCTGATCTGACAGGAAAGGAGCTAGGCTTGAGGACCCAAAAGGGCTATACCCCTAAGCTGTACCTGAAAACTTACCTGCAAAATTCCCAACACCCTCTGAGTCTCTTAAATTTCTCCTCTACCACCTCCTTGTCTGGGGGATAGAAAATACCTTCTGCACACCTGCAGCCCCACCGGAAGCCTCTCACATCTGGGGGGAAAGTGAAGGTAGCAGGGTGGTAGAGAGGAACCTGACAGTGGCCATGGTAGCTACCATTCACCCAGCCTAAGTGAAACACAAGCTATGCCCTGAGCCTCCTGTGGGCCACCCTAGTCCCCTAACTCCTCACTTCCTCCAAGTCTCCAAGATGGCTCTGATCTTCAGCTATGCCACTCACCTGTCTCCCAACACAATAACCTCCCAGAGGACTTCTCCCAAAACTCTCCTCCACCCCCCAGCGGGATTCCTGTTCTTCACTACACAGACATGAAAGGACCCTGAACTTCCCAGAAACCCATTCCCTAGAAAAGCATGTTGATCCTGCTGGGCAGGAAGTTAGCTCTAATAAGGGCCTTGGTCATTTTGATCAGGCACACCCTCATGATGTAATGCTTAATTTGATAATATCTGCAAAGACCTTATTTCCAATCAAAGCCCAGGTCATAGGTTCCAGGGGATAGAATTTGGCCTTATCTTTTAGGAGCACAATTCTATACTAAACAGAATACTAACACAGATGCCCAAAGACAGAAAACTCCATAGCACAAAAATGTTCCTAATAAATACATTATTACTCAAAATAGACATGCAAACAGCCTGAAAGTACACCACATGAAAGTTTTCTGTTGAACTATTAAGCAGCAATAAAAAAAACAACAACAACAAAATGACAGTGGGCGTTGGCGGTAGAGCCCAGTTGGTAGAGCGAATGCCTGGCTTGCAGGAAATCTGAGCTTGATCCCCGTTATTGGCCAGTTCCATAGTAATCTTGCACTTAGGAGGTGGAGGCAGGAAGAGCAGAAGGAAGATGGTCATCTTTGGCTACTTGGAAAATTTGAGGCCAGCCTGGGCTACATGAGATGCGATTTTTGAACAAAAGAGTACAGGGAAGCTATTGATAAGAAGACAAAATCCTCCCAGCAACGCTAAATGACCAACAGCATCTGTGTAAGGATACATAGCACATGACAGTAGGGATGAGGCTGCTCCTCGCAGTTCATTTTTAATGCACTTTTAAGTCAAAACTAAAGGAAATGGAGGCTGTTTCCGTCATCTCTACCCCTCACCCGCTCTGAGGTTTGGGGTTATTGACCAAACCTACATTTGTGGGACACTGGGGATGTGCAGGGCCCCCAACGAGACAGCCAAAGGATAGGAGGTCCCCAGAGATGACCACGTGTCAAGAATGAGCACTGGAAGACAAGGTTGGTTGTCATTGTCCTTTTAAATGTCTGGGGGAGATGAGGAACAGACATGTCATCTAAAACACACAGAAGCGACATGAGTTCAGCTAGTGGACATGGGTGCTATAACAGAAACTTCCAGATGTTGTATTCAGCGTTACCTGACTTCTGAAAGGGGCTTAAGCTGCCTTCAGTGTCTCCAAGAACTTTAAAAAGCTGCATGCCACTAGTACAGTCTCCCCCGCTTGCTGGGTGTGGGGCTGGAGAGCCTCCCTCACCTCTGACTTCATCAAAAGGGGACCCATTCATTCACTTGGGCAGCACCTTCTGAGCCCGAAAAAAATCACAGACAACCAAGTCTATGCATATATATGCTGATAGTCTCTAATGTATACATATTTGTGTACATATATGTATATAAGTATACATATACACATCATATACATAGCAGCCAGTGTGTGTGTGGTATGTATGTTTTTGTGGGGTGGGGTGAGATATATGTGTGGTATATGGGATGTATGTGTATGCACATATGCTTATATATATATGCATATATATTTTTGTGTATACATATGTATATACACATACATATATTTATCAGCCCATATATGTGTGGTTTATTTAGTATCTGTGTGTGTGTGTGTGTGTGTGTGGTGTGTGTGTGTGTGTGTGTGTGTGTGTGTGATGTTAGCAGGGTGGTCTTCCAGATGGAAAGACAAAGTACATCAAGACAAAGCACAGGGCTGGACCACCTCTCTGGTAAGGGGACAGTTTCTTCTTCATCAAATTCCAGGCCCTGGTGAGTCAGACCTAGAAGTGCTTTGCTGGCAGGAAGGCAACACCAGGGTGTTCTGTCTACACCAGAATCAGCCTATTCTGCTCCTGATGGAGGCTATCTTTTGACTTGCCAACTCTATTTAGCACATGGTCCTGTGCAGTTTTCCTAGCAGGATACAAACAGCAATTCCCCTGAGGAGCCTTTCTTGGCAGAAGTGGCCATCCATGCTCATTTCCTGGCTGAGCCCATTGTCATGCCTCTCAGAGGCCAAAGGCCTCAACCCATAGAGGAAAGTTACATTCACACCCCTATCCTGGTGCGTGTAGGACACCCTCACCTCTGTAGACCTCTGCCCCACTCTTGCTGCAAAGAAAACATACCAGGTGGAAGGAAGCCTTGGGGACAGAGACATCCGATAGGGCTTACCTACAATGACCCTTATGCAGCTCCTAAGCTCACACTCAGTGGTGACCCAGAAAGACCTACAGCAAGAAGGACACACATACACACACCATACACACATATAGAAACATACCATACACACCATAGACACACACACAAAACACCATATACCCACACATACCATACAAACCATATACACACACCATGCACACCACACACATCTATACACATGAATACACACACACATGCACACACATACCATACATACACATGCACACATGCAATCATGCATGTTCAAGCATGCACACATACCATACACATAAACCATACACAGTACACATGCACAAACACACACATACCATACACATATACCATACACACTACACATGCACACACACAAATGCACATGTTGAGCACACACACCATATACACTATACATGCACATACACACATGTACATGCAGGCATGCAAACTCATATCTGTGAGTACACACACACATTAGAGTACATGTGTGTGAGCACACATACACCATACATGCTACGCATGCACATACATACACACACAAGCACACATGTGCAAGCACACACACACACACCGTACATACTACACATACCATACACACCATATATATACTACACACAAAAAGACACACACACCATACACAGTATAATGCACAGACATACATACATATACACCACACACACACATATATACTACACACACACCCTAAACTGCTTGCTCTCTTACCTCTCCCATCACTCTTTTGTCAAAGCCTACCTCACCCCTCACCCCTGCCCCTGGGACTCAGACAGCCCCCCCCCTTCTGCTCACCACTGTTGTTGTTGTCCACACGGCGCTTAGAGGATCTCGACTGGGTGACTTGGGACCCCCACTGATGAATGAATACATAAAGTGACATTTCCCCAGACAGTGGAATGTTATTTGGCCATGGGAAAAAATGAAGTAGGAATACAGGTACACGTACACACACACACACACACACACACACACTATACACACACCACACACACTACACAATCACATACAAACAAAACAAGCCAGTCACAAAGCCTACATGTGGTATGACTTTGTTTATATGAAGTACACACTGTAGGCAGCCACAGAAACAGTCAGCTTATGGATGAGGTGGCCATTCACAGGTAAGGAATTTCTTCTGAAGAGATGAGAACGTTCGGGAACCAGAGAGTGGGGATGATTGTCATCCGTTGTTGCCATGCTAAGAACCACTGAATTATACATGGGAGTTTGACTTCTTATGCCTTTCATCTGAGGTTTTTTTTTTTTTTTTTAATTCAATGATATATTGGGACATCACTTAGCTTGAAATCTGTCAGTCCCTGGCAATTCCCTCATTCCTAACCCCTACTGTTCTCTACAAAGCCTTGCCAGGGCTGCCCCACCTCTGGGTCACCACCCATGGCTTTGGCTCTGCAGCCATGCTGAGCTCCTTCCAATACTGCCCCAGGACCTTGCCATGTGCCAGGTCTTTGTGGGAAGTGTCTTCTGTGGGGCTTCCCATGATTCCCTCTATTAGGTCTCATCCCAGATGTCACCTCCTTTCCCCCTTCTCCATGGCCACCACACTCCATTTATTCTCTTGGTTATGTAGTGTGCACCTCCCAGCAGCCCAGAACCAGAGAACCACTGCAGAGACTGGCAGGTGGGAAGTCTACCCTCCTGTCCCCAGCCTCAGATCCATATCCGAGCATTTGCGTTCCTCATCAGAACTAGGCCCAGCAGAGGAATAAATTCTATGGGTCACACAGGGTCATTTCACAACCACACACCTCAGAGGGAACAAAGCCATTCATGAGTGACCACAGAGCACCACAGAGACAGACTTGGTCTCCAGGTCCTCATCCATAGAGCAGAAGACAACACACCATCCCTTATAGGGGGAGGTATTGTTTCTCTGATTGTTTCTTGATTTGGTCAACAAAGAAGGCAGAAGCCAATTGCTGGGCGAAAGGAAAAAGGTGGGACTTCCGGGTCCCAGGAGGAGGAAGAGCAGACGAAAGGAGAGAGGAGAGGCACTTCAGACCAGGCTTTGGAAGCAGAAGGATATAATGACCATGTAAGGTCTTAGGGCAACCAGAACCACAGGCCTCCGCCACAGGCGGGGATGGCTGTTATAAGTTAGCTAATAAGTTTAGGGCTAGAGATTTCTGTGCCCAGCAATTGTGTTATCTGGCAAGTTTTAAAATAATAAAGCGGTCTAGTGTTTTTCTTCTGATAAGCTAAGGTGGGCAGGAGAAAGAGAGAAGATGGGAGTGTGTGTGTGTGTGGCGGGGTGATGGCGGCTTGACGAAGCTAGCCGGGAGGAAGAGGTAGCCAGTGGAGCTCCGGCTCTCCAACTAAGCTGGGAATATGGCCCCAGGCAAAGGAAGATGTGTACATTTTAAAAATTACACATCTTTTAAAATTACACGTCTACAACCTCTTGTCCCAGAGGAGGCCACATGCCCTGCTACGGGGACAGGACTAGCCTTCCTTTTCTTTCTGGGTAAAGAATGTTGACTAGGGCTTGGAACTAAGTAGGCTTATGGCAGTATCAACGTTGGAAGGGTGTTGAATTCGAACTGTGGTAAGATTCCTTCCTCAGCTCCAGTTCATTAGATTAGACGGAAACTTCTTAGAAAATGGGCATACACACAGTAGGAGAGATAGGTTCCTCCTGGTAGGATGGCATACCAAGAACAAACACCCAAATACCTACGGTGACAGTCACTATTCCTGTTATTGTAACAAAATGCTGGACACCGGGCATCTTCAGGAAAGAAAGGGTTCTTGTGGCTCAGTTTGAGGGCAGCGCATTAGGGAGGGGAGGGCACGGAGGCAGGAGCATAAGGCAAGGCGGCTGCTCACAGTGCCTCTGTCAGAAAGCAGAGAGAGATGGACGCTGGAGTTCAGCTCACTCTCTCCCTTCTCTACCCCTTTTCTGCAGCTGGGGCCCCGGTCACAGAATGTGCCACCCAGATTTAGAATCTTCCTACCTCGTGTAGAAAATCCCTCCCAGACACACCCAGAGGTTTGTCTCTTCGATGATTCTAGATTACATGAAGATGGCAATCAAATAAACTACACACTGAGCCAAGAAGCCATGACACCTCAGGCCCTTCTTCCGTGGCGGCCTCCCCATGAGTGGGTGGCACTTGTAGCAGCGCCTCCTCCTGGCCTATGTGCGCAAGCACAGGGCTCTTTCACCCTAGGATCCTCCGTAGGATCCATAGCACTAAATTTCCATCCCTGCCAAGCCCCAGGGAGCCACTGGGGCTCCTCCTTTGGATCCCTTGGACTTCTCCAGCCCCAGTGTTACCGTCCTCCAACACTCACTGTGCCTTCAGCCTGCACCAGAAGCTCCCCCACATTATCCCAAGAGTTCCCACAATCTACATATGGTGCATCCTTTCCTCATGAGTTTCTACAAGTGGGCTGCAGTAGCGGAGCGCTCACATTCACACCCTCCACTGTAGCGGGAGTTTTGGCTACACCGCTTTGACTCCTAGTGGATCGGATACACCCGCGCACCCACCCGGGAGCTATCTTTGGATCCACGAATGAAACACACACACACACACACACACACACACACACACACACACACACATCTTATTTTTTTTTTAATGTCTTAGCTACCTCAAAGGCTGGGCACTCCTAAACCTTCCCCTGCTACCCCAGGCTCAGTGGGGAAGGAATCTTACAAGGCCATTGGCTTTATCTCCTGCCGCTCCTGTCCTAGCCTGAGCAACTCTTAAGTGTCCCGCCCCGTGACCAGCCATTAGCAGTTGCCATCTTTATTGATGGATCTAAAACTAATTAAGGACAAAGACCCACAGATTCCCAATTGAATCAAAGCATTAGAACCAATCTCCAACACTCCACCTCTGACTTAAGAGGCTAGTTCCTGATATCACAATGGAAGGCTTCCCTTCCCTGGCAAGCATGGATTTTTGTAAATCAAAGTTGGCTTTGATACACTGTTATTGCTTTTACAGGCAAGAGAGTTTAAATCAGTGTTTGGACGTAATCTGAAACTCACTGAAAAGTTGACAAAATAATGTAGGAATTTTTAAGAAATACATTTTTAAAATGCCTGGACCTTACAAATTTCAAAAATTGTTAGCCTAGCCCAGCCCAGCATAATGACACAATTTTAAACTTATTGGTTTTTATTTATGTACACACACACACACACACACACACACACGAGCGCAGTGTCCATAAACACTAGAAGAGAGTTCAAATTCCCTGAACTGAAGTTACAAGTGTTTGAGAGCTAGCAGGTTCTGGGAACTGGACTTAGGTCCTCTGTAAGAGCAGTAGTCACTCTTAACTGCTGAGCAGTCTCACCCACTAACACAACACACATATGCACGTGCGCGCACAACATACACATGTTATAATTTTTTATAAAATTTTCCTGTGCCATTTGGAAGCAGGAGGTAAGCATCATGGTACCTTTTACACCTGAATATTTCAATAGTAATTTTTAAATACCATATGTAGTCCCTTATAGGTCCATAGAAAACATATCAAAATTTAGAAAACTAAATATAACACTTGTCTGACCTCTACTCGGTCCGTATTCCGCACACATCTGTGAGTTCCATGAATCCTCCGTTGGGTTTGTCCCACTCTCCTGGGACCTGGCTCAGAACCAGGCATCACATCTGGTTGTCCCTTCTTTAGTTCCTTTCAGTCTCCCCTGAAATAGCTCTCTGCTTCTCCTGCCTTTGGTGGCATTTTGTGGAATGTGGAGGACTTCTTTTGAAAAAAATGTCCCTCCATCAGGGCCTAACTGATGTGTTCTGTGTAGAGTCTTTCAGGCAGCCCAGCTGGATATTTCAGAGAACATTGTAACTCCCTGGGCTGTCACAGCCAGAGACCTCCAGGCCCATCTGTCTTTACCCCAGACATACACTCTGACCATGCAGTAGAGGCCTTACCCAGCTTGTTGGTTTCTCCCTGTCTGACAGTCAACAAATGAACAAAGTTTAAATAGGTCTTTACACACATATACACATGCATACATACATACATACATATATATACATACATGCACACAGACATATACTCACATACACATATGTATACATACACACATACATATACATACATGCACACACATATAAACACACATATATACATATGTATATACATATACATACATATACATATATGCACACAGACATATACTCGCATACAAATATGTATACATACACACATACATACATGCACACACATATACACACATACACACATATGTATGCATACACACACATACATGCATGAGTACACACACAAAAGTGCCCATCTCTTTTTTAAACTAATATCTACCATGATGATTGAAATATAATGCTGCAACTGTAAAAGCTCCTTCCGGATGGAGCCCCCATTGTATATTAGTTTATTTGTTTGTTGCCCTCTGGGCACAGCCCAGATATTCTTTTGGCTGTGAGCTTACAAAAAAATCAATGCCCTCAGGATGCTGAGCAGCGACTGCTTTGCTCAGAGCTCTACCTGCGTTTGAGGGACAATACGGATGCTTTTGCCTCTATGAAAATCACAGAGAATTTTTAAAAAATCAATGTTTAACTATTCAGAAGAAATTAGGAAGAAGGATCAGTTGGTAAACTTCTTGCTGTTCTGGCTTCAATCACCAGAACCCACATAAAACCACGAGTTGTGGTAATACAGGCTTGTAATCTTGGTGTTGGAGAGGCAGAGACGCTGGCCAGTCAGTCAGGAGAACTCGGTGAGCTCCAGGCCAATGAGAAATGTTGTTCCCAAAACAGGATGAATGACACCTATGGATGGCACCTGTGGAGTGGCACCCAGGCTTGACTCTGACCCCCACACGCATGCACATATGCCCGTACATGCGCATACACATGTGTGCATACACACTGGCTCCATGATGCTTATATTCTAACTTGGAGAAAGTGATTTAGTGAACCTACGAAACACTAAAGTTTTAGCATAAAGAGATGTTTTGTAATCCTGAAACTATACAAGAGAGGCAGACGGTCAGTGTCACCATGAAACAGTGTGAACTGTGGGGAAAGGAAGTAAAGGTGAACCAGGAGGAAGCACAGGTCCTGTCGGTAGAGAGCAAAGGTGGATCCCACCAGCTCTGCTTATGGAGTCATCGGAGTGTGAGCAGAAAGAAAGATGACAGAGAAGGGAGAGAGAGCCCAGGCCAGGCCACCTTCCAGGTAGAAGAAGAGGTGAAAATTGCAATACAGATCGCACATTGACTGGAAGACCAGCCCCCGCAGTGATGGCAACTCTAACTAAGCTAGAGCATGTGAGTTACGACTCAGTTACAGCCTGAAATATTTCTCAACTGTTCCAAGATTGAGAGAATTGTAGAACAGGAGGCTGTGAAGCCCCAGTCCCTACTACAGGGTAGTCAAGCCAAATGGTGGGCAGCCTTAGACTGGAAGCCAGTGAACTAACCTAGTATATGATCCTGATGGTGCCCTCTGTGGCTACAGAGACAGTGCTAGACCCAGGGAGGCCTCCACACAGGGGCTTAGTCATGTCTTCCACACGCCCAGACCAGAAGGCTTTACATGCAACAAGTCCATTCTCACCACGGTGCAGCTTGCCTGTGATCCAGAAACTGTACTTTAAACAACATCTAGATATTGTCTTTCAGAACACGACTCAAAAGGAATATATAAACATAAGCCCAAGTGAGTTTTTAAAAACCTATAGCCAGAAGAACCTGCATGTTCTTATGTATATATCAACTCTATTCATATTTATCAAGTTTAGAAACACCTGGAGTGATCGTCGATGGGTAAACAGGTAGATGGATAAACCGAGGTACATGTAGACAATGGGATATGATACAGCATTTTTTTTAGCGCCATCAACCGTGAGAAATGAAGGATTTTTATGTACACAGTGCAAGGTAAGAGGCTAGTCCAAAACGCTTCACAGGGTGAGACTCTAACCATGTGACAGCCTGGAGCTATGAAGATGGTCCAGAAACCACAGTGCTTGCTACAGATTTATGGAACGGAAATAAAGGGAAAGGGGGCAACTAGGGAGACAGAGAAGTTTGAAGGCGGTGACGACATCCCAGTCACCTTTAGAACAGTGTGTCAACCAACAGAACCTTCAGACACGAAGGGCAAACCCCAGTGTCAACTGGGGGAGGCTTCAGTCAGTAGTAACACGTGCAGATAAATCACCCCCACGACTTCAGAAATACACCATATATTCATGTAAGATGGTCAGGGTAGGAAGGGTCTAAGATTCCATTTCCTCCTTTGTTAATATTTTTAAAATTTTTATTTGTGTGTGTGTGTGTGTGTGTGTGTGTGTGTCTATGAGTATATGTATGCTCGTGCCTGTGAAGGCAGGAAGAGGGCATCAGATCACCTGAATCTGGAGCTACAGGCATTGTGGGAAATCCAACATGAGTCTGGGAATCAAGCTCTCTTAACCACTGGGCCATCTCTGTAGACTGGGAGAATTCTACTTTTAATTCAATATTTTTGGAAACCTTGCTATATAAATAAAGCTATTCATTTAACTATCCTCATAGACTACAGTACAATAAAGCCTACCATAATTCGAGTTTTGAAACCTTGCTATAAGTAAATAGAGCTATTCATTTCAATACATATAGTACAGCACCGTAGAATCCTGCCCCAGTCATTCAGAGTTGATGATGCAACATTGTAGCATTTGTTAGAAGACCACGGCAAATACCGCCCTGTCGCCCACTGAATTCAGAGCTCACACTGAGCGCGGCCGCGCAGAGGACGCTGCTTTGGAAATCTAGACAGCAGTGGGCAGAGCTGGCACGCACAGAGGCTATTCATCTTCAAACGAACCCTGAGCGGTCCAGCAAAAATATTTTAATAAACTAAGCAAAATAAGCTAAATTTCAAGAGGAGGTGGATGGTTGAAAACTTGAGATAAAGCCCAAATCTATCAGCCAAGTTGTTCCTGACCGCCTCCAACAAAGTTCAAAGCCTGAGCCCAGATATCCCTCAGGCCACATCCTTCCCATGCTTAGCTTCTGTCTCCCCCTGGGACGCACTTGAATATTGATCCATCTTCAGCTAAACCCAGAGGTAATCTTGTGAACAAAGCACTGTGTTTCCAAAAACTGCCAACTACTTTCAATCGAGTGAGTAGGGGCTTGCCGGAGTGTCCTTTGAAAATTAAGCTTCCCCAGAAATAATGGGCTCTCTCCCTAGGAGCTCCACAGAGTACCATGTGGGTCTGGCTTCAGTGCAAACTCAACCCTCTCCCTTATCTACAGCTCTTATAAAAACCACAGAATTTGAGCTAGCCAAGAGGGCCTCTTCTGTGAGGCTGCCTTCCTGAGTCCGAAGCCAAGAGCTCATTCTAGGAGATAGCAAGCCAATCATCTGGGTGGTTTATGAAGCCATACCTCTCAGCACATACGCCACCTTTCCAGAAGCCGAGCCACAGGCGCTTTAGAAACAAAATACCATTCAGGAGCAGTGGGCTTCTATTTGAAAAACACCTTCAACTTGATAGGTTTAACTTATTTAAAAAGAGAAAAAAAAATCTAATATAATTCTGGCCACACCACCCATGAGGTAAATTTGGGGCAGCTGTATAATTTGGGACCTGAGCAAACTCTCCAGTAATAAATATATCAAGTCTGTGAAAATGTCGAGTTGTGTCCTGCTGAGGACAGGGTCCTTAGAGATGGAACTGCGGTAGCATCCAGGATACAGCACAGGCTGAGAGCCTTGGCTTGCCTCTTGTGATCTAGCTTCAAGTCAATCGCTGGGTGGATTCTGAGGCCCAGCAGCCATTTTTGAGAAAGCAGAAGTGTATCACAGACTCTTTAAAACCCGTGTCATTGATCAAACTAAGCCTTGCATGTTTTCACAGTGTGCTGCCTCAAGAACGGGATAGGCTGTTTGCTTCGCGTTTTGAAATGTGCCTCTTATCAGTCACCAACCCAACTCGCGATTTTTATCATCTCCAAAGTCCATCCCCACACCTTGAGAGTACATAATTGTTCATTCCACAAGTCTGGCTCACCAATGAATCCCAGAAATCCAGCTTCTACTTCACCAGTGCTGCCAAGCTTAGCTTTTTACATGAATGCAGGGAATCTGACCGAGGACCTCACGCCTCTGTGGCAAGCGCTTTACAGACTGGGCATTTCCCTAGCCCCTCCTACACTTATGTTGTATGAAAGCCTCCTGTGTCTTCACCCTTGGTGAATGAAGAGTATCTCCAGAGACTTCCCAGCCCCTCTGACTGCTCTACGGAAGGGAAACAAGCAGCCTTCTGCACTGGGGACTTTCATGAGTCCTGGAGCCTGTTTCTCTCCCACATCGTGACCACCACACACCGCACCCTTCCAAAGAAAACAATTAGTGTTGCGCTCTCTGTCCAAAGGGTCCAAACACTCGATTGCTTATGTTCCCTTTCTAAAACCCGCACCACAGCTGAAACCCTGACCACAAAAGTCTGAGCCAAATGTGAAGGACTTGGGACCCCGCCCATCTGCATTCATCATCTGTAAGGTCACGTGATGACACCTGTCAACTAAAAGACCGGTACCCCCTAACCAGGACTGGTCTCCGATTTTGCTGGACTGGGTGAGGCAGGTTTTCATCTGGACTAAGTTGTCTGTGTACCATTTCTAGCCTTGTTTGATGTCTGAATGATAGTGAATTGTGTGGGACCAAGAATCTTATGAAAGTCTGCGTGTGAAAGGAGCCCTTCCTGTCTGCCCTGCTCACAGCACGCCCACTTCCTGCCCATTCCTTTTCACTCTAGAAAGTTTATATTCCTTGAATGTTCTATTAAATTACACATACTATTATGCAAATAAAGCAACTTTGTAGTCCCGACACCCACCCCTTTAGGACACTGTAAACCCTACTCAGATCTTTACTTAAGGGTCCCACTCTGTGGTCGTCTGTCCTCATTGTACATCAGAGAAACAACCCCACTAATCAGGCCCAGGTCTGCTCCATTGCATGGATGCCCCCGTGATATACAATTTTTGGGACAAGGTCTCACTCTGTAGACCTGGCTTTGTCTAGCCTCAAACTGATGGTGATCCTCCTGCCTCAGTCTCCTGGATGGCTAGGATTACCAGCATAAGCTGTCCTACCCAGGTTCACCAGTGTTCTCTTAAAGAACAATTATTGTCGCCAACGACTTTGCAATTACAAAATTACCTGTCTCATTTTCAAAAGCTTCAAGTTCACTAGCCCTAAGATCGGGTCCCCGTCACCTATCTAGAAAGCCAGGTGCAGTCGCATATATCCTGACTCCTGAGGTAGGTGGGACAAAGATGGGAGAATCCCAGGGAGCTCCCTGGCCAGTCTACCCGCTTTATAGTCATGAGACCTTGTATCAAAACAAGTAAGGGAAATCTGGGCATGGCATGTACACTTGGGAGGAAGAGAAAGGTGAACCTCTATGATATCAAAGCCAGCCTGGTCTACACAGTGAGTTCCAGACCAGCCAGATGATGATTGATGGTGGTGATGGTGATGGTGATGGTGATGGTGATGGTGATGGTGATGGTGATGGTGATGGTGATGGTGATGGTGATGGTGATGGTGATGGTGCTGATGATGATATAAATGAGAGAGAAATTGAGAAAGATGCCCACTGTCAAGCTCAAGCTCTGGCCTCCACAAGCATGCACACACACATGCACATGTACCTATACATACACACACACACACACACACACACGCATACACACACGCATACACACTAAAAATGTTAATTGGGGGAAATTGCACAAACAGCAAAGGTTTTGAAGAGCTTCATGGCAGGGGGGAGGGGCGTACAGACCAGAATACTCCAAACCCAGACAGGATGATGCAATACACTGGGCACTCCCTCTCCATTGTTTCCCTGCATGCTCTCTGTATGTCTTCATTATTGTCATCTCTTTCCCTACCCTGACTAGTTTTCATCCTAAGTGACGATGTTTCTCTTTTTCCATACATGAATTGTATACTTTTTATCTTTATCAAATCTACCTCCTGACTCCCCTCTCTAACTCCTCTAGGGTCATCTCACACACACACATCCCCTTCATCTCCTTCCCACTTTCATGTCACTAAATAAATGATAGGTGGGTGATGACAGGCAGACATATAGATAGATAGATAGATAGATAGATAGATAGATAATAGATGATGATAGATCAATTCATTGATAGATGATAAATAAATAATAGGAGATTGATAGACAAATGATAGGTGATAGATTGATAGATGATGATAAATAGGTAGATTGATAATACACTGATGATACATAAATAATAGATGATTGATAGATAATAGATAGTTGATAGATGGATAGATAATTGATTGATCGATGATAGATAAATAATAGACAGATGATGATTATAGATAGATAGGTGATAAATTATAAATTAGAGAGAGAGAGAGAGAGAGAGAGAGAGAGAGAGAGAGACATAGGCCTACTAATTTCAGTTAATAGCCTCCTGAGTTCAATCAGTGTTACTCACATGAGGTAGGACTATCCACTGTAGCATGGCCAACTTCCTAGGGTTTCTTCCCTTGAGGAAAAGAGACTTTCTCCCAACAACAGCCATCAACTGCCCATAGCTTCTCAGCTAGGAGGGGCTTGAGAGTCCCAGAAACACTGGAATATTGAATAGATTAACCTTGTAGTATGAATCTTATGTAACAGCCACTGATATTTGAGAACTCATGAGGACATCACCCGTGATGTCCAGAAGCCGAGGTGGTCAGCTTCACACTGTCTCATGGCTGCATCCCAATCTCCTGCTCCCACCTTATGTCCTCGGTCAGCGAGGGTTTTCCTGGTGCTGGCCTTTCACCAGCTTGTTTGAGATGCACACTTCCCCACGCTGGCTCTGCTTGCTCATCTCTCCCTATGCTCACAGTCAGGGAGCAGAGCGAGGTGAGCCCTGGTGCTCAGCTCACTTTCACCATTTGTACTTTTATCCAGTCAGGACCCCAGCTCATGGGACTGACAGTGCTACCTGTCATCCTTCTGTAAGTACTCCTCTCTGGAGATGCTCCCACAGACACACCCAGCACTGTGTCTCCTAGGTGGTTCCAAACCCAGTCAAGTTGACAGAGAAGAAGCAGTCAACACATTTTCCATCCTAAAGCCCAGACACTTGTCGAGTAGAATATGAATGTCTCTCCAATTTTAATGTCTCTCCTACCTACCACATGTGATTCTTGATGTAGTTTCTTATGGAAAACACACACCCCTGTTCACACAGTCCTGTGTCCTTTTACTCCTGTGGAAATTGTTGTGGTCTTGCCTTTAATATTCAGCTGAACACAGCGAATCACTGGACTATAAGACAAGACACAGCAGCCAGGCATTTCCTCCGTACATGCACCCACAGAGGGTCCCTGTGGTGTCTCTGCTCCACAGGTGTGTGCTAATTTTAAATGCCAGCTCAACAGGCCAGTAATAAGCCCATGAAAGTGTTTGCAGATTTAATTAGCCTTTGAACTGGTAGGCTAAGTAATGAAAATTATCCTCTCCCAAAGGTGAGTCTCATATCTTCAGCCCAAGGTGTGAGCTGAACTAAAAGGCAGATTGTCTAAGAATAAAGCAGAGGGCTCTCTGCTGATGTTATCAGACTGAGCTGCTGGCAGCCTATTGCCTTCAGATTTGAACTTTGACTTATCATTTACTCCCCTGAATCTCCACCTGCCATTTGCAGATCTTAGGACTTCTCAGTACCGTGTGAGACAAGGGTTTTGTTTTTTTGTTTTTTTTTTTTTTGTTTTTTGAGACAAGTTCTTATAATAAGTTTCTTTATCTATGGGGCACATCATATATGTGTGCATAATGTTACATGTATGTATAATGTTACATGCATTCCACAGATATAACTGGACTCCCTGAGTCCCTGGCATACAGCAGATGTATTCAGACTCTCATGGCTGACATCATCGGTGAGGATATTTTTAGCAGTATTGTTTCAGACCCCCTGAGGAGACCATCTCAAGTTCATTCACCAAGACAAGTTCCACTAAACACCCTGTATTAGAAGCCTGGAGTATAGAGTTTCCAAGAAAACTAACTCAGTGAATCAAGCATGGTAGAGTGATTTTATCCAATTTGTATCTGAGATGTGTTGATAATCTAATCATGAGTTCCAGCTGCCTCCTGGGGTCTACTGTGAGCATGAAGGGACGTTATACCCCATCTTCTTGGTTGTATCAGCTCTCACTGAAACCTACATGGAAACCATCCAGGAAGTGTGAGACACAGCTGGTGAAGGTTTATCTACTGGCTTCTGCTGAGAGCACTGAGCGACACATTATATCTCAAGAAAACACTGAAATGTCTGGTCAACTTTGTTGAGTGCAATGGCCATGTCACATCTCAAAGTCACCACCCCACAGCACTCTGCTGGTTAGAATTTTTGAGATATTTTTGCCATTATTGTTTAATCTGTAGCTGTGGTTGTTTGAATAAAAATGGCCCCCATGAGCCTACAGGGAGTGGCACTTTTAGGGGGAGTGGCCTTGTTGGAGGAAGTGTGTCACTAGGGGGCGGGCTTTGAGGTGTCAAAAGCTCAAGCCAGGACTAGTGGCTATGTCTTCTCGAGGCCTGCAGATCAACATGCAGAACTCTCAACTACCTTCCCAGCACCATGTCTGTCTGCAGACCACCATGCTTCTACCTGTGACAATAACAGACTAAGCCTCTGAACTGTAAGCCAGCCCCAGGGAAATGTTTTTCTTTGTAAGAGTTGCTGCAGCCATGGCGTCTCTTCCCACGATGGAACCCTGACTAAGACAGCAGCATTCAAGGGTAACCTTCTGCTCCCTGTGGAATCTGAGTAAGCAGAATCACAAAGGAAGTTCTGGACGCTTCCCACACATTCCCTGTCTGTGCCGTGGATGATGCCGACACAGATGTGCAGCCCAGTGCTCTGTGACAACATGAGGTGTCAGCAAAGATGAGTGTGGCAGACTCTCCGCACAGCCCACCTCCCTCTGCACAGAAGCCCTGCGCTGCCTCCTGTCTGCCTCTCTGTTCTTGGCCCCACTGAGGAAGTTACTTTAGAATCAGTGTTTAGAATCCAAGTGAGTGCTAGGTGTTTGTGTTAAGCAAACACCTCATCTCTTTATAAACTTTTTCTCATGGATAAAGTTGTGCTTCTCTTGGCCAGGAGCACAGGGGCAAAGGCTGGGCTCTGTCTGTTGGCCTCTATCTCTTCCGCAGAGGCTCCCTGGGGATTTGAGACCAGTAGCCAGCAATAACCGCCTGTGCCTCTCCCTGCAGAGTGGGAACTGGGCCTCCACAAAAGGACTCTACCCCAAGCCTTGAGCTGAAAAGAGTTAAACACAGAAAAGCACAACAGACTCAGAAACCATTCCTTCACTTGTGTTTCCAGTTCCTCTCAGATCTACCGTCTCCCCGTGAGCACCGTGAATCCCCTGGCTGTGCGTGGCTCCCTGTGCCTCTTCCCACGTCACTACCTGGGCCCACCTGCCATTCACATCACACTGAGGGGCCTTGGAAGGCAGCCTGTTTACTCCTTCTTTTAGGGACAGCTCAGTGATGGGCATAGAACCAGAAGACAGAAAGGAATACAAGGCTGAGTCCCCAAAGCCAACGCCTCCTGCAGGAAAGCACACTCTATGCAAATCCAACCTGTTGTCCAAAGACTGCTCTGGACCCAAGGAGCCCCAAAAGAATGAAGCAGAGATAATTCAGTTCTGCCTGGAAAGAAGTATTGATGAAGGATTAGGCCTCTCCCTGCTAGGAGTAAATTTTGACTTTGATTTGTAGATAGAGATCCCCGGGGATCTACTAAATCTGCAGTGTTCTGAGGGAGAGGAGGTAAAAATATAAATAAGATGAACCACTTTTTAATTGAGCTGAGGATGCTGGGATTGACCCAGAGCCACACAGACAAAGATGTGGCCACTGAGCCACATCTCCAGGCCCCACTAAAATGACTATATGTGGCAGAAATCTCCTGCCCTGTTATTGGACAGGGAAGAGGGAGGCGGAGCTAGGAGATGGGAGGAGGGAAAAAGAAGGAGAGAGAGGAGGAGGAGGAGAAGCAAGATGGCGGCAGATGTTACCCTCGTGTTTCTAGCAATCTCAGGTAGTTAGAAATACCGAGGTTAGATGTTTGTGATAACAACTCTAATTGTGTGGGCATCTTGTGTATCGAGTATTTGATATATAAATCTACTTGGTTAATCTTAAGCATTAGGAGTCTTCTTTCTACCGGGTACCTCAAGGATGGCAGATATTGTGTGGGGTTGAGCCAAGCACTATGAGGGTGGCAGAGTTGGCCCAGGGGCCATGCTTAGAGTCATGGCATCCATGGAGCTGACCTGCAGAGGCAGCAGCCATGCCAACGTTTTGTGGGTCCCAGCCGGCACCACTGGCCAGTTGGTGCTGCCATTAGTGTGGGAATTTAAAGCTGGCAGCCACATGGCTGCCACTTTTTCAAATACCTCCCACAGCAACAATTTGTCATTTTGTGTGACATCACTGCCAACCACCTGTCTCCAGAACTCCTGCATCTTTCCGAGTTGAGATTCTGCTTCCTCCCACATTGAGCCTCACCACCCAGCAGCCGCTGTGATTTCTGTCTCCGTGAACAAGACTACCCAGGAATCTCATAGTATGTGAAGATTGGCCCAGGTTATAGGGACTCAGGATCCTACCCTTCACCCCTGTTTAAGACTGAGTAATATTCCATTGCATAGGGGACTTGAGTCACTTCCATCTTGTGGCTGAGCTCAAGACTACTGTGAGAACAGAGAACAGTTACCTGCCAGTGTCTGTGACACCGCTCAGGGAGTCTCCTGGCCTTACCTATCTGGTTAGCCCCAAGCATTTTTGTGGGTTCACTAATGATACCAATTTCGCAGTGATACCAATTTCCATAGGTCTCAGTAACCATAAGGAAAGTTCCAGAACTCTCTGAAGAATGTTCTGGAGTCCAAACCACTAGAAAAGAGAGGGAGTCCACTCCTACAGCAAGCACACAGCATAATATAGGACTGTACTAGGTCTTCATCACCCTGAAAAGTTCCTGACATAAGCTAAGGATAGAAAGATTCATTTGGGTTCATAGTTCCCGTCCATCCTGATGGAAGGGCCAGGCCAAGTAAAGCTCTCACTTGGGGAAGCCAGGAAGCAGAGGAAGAAAACACTATGAGGGCTTGGTTTTTCCCTTCCTACTTTAATGCTGTCCCAATCTCTAGCCTAGTGGATGACGATGCCCATATTCAGGGTGGGGCTTCCCCATAAGTAAGATAACTCCCCCTGGAAACATCTGTCTGACACACCTGGCAGCATTCTGTACCAACTATCTGGGAGTGTCTAAGGCCAATGAGTTGACAATCAAGATTAACTCTTACAGAGTCAGATGACACTATGTTCACCAACATCTGACTGTCCAAGAGAAGCCAACATTGTCCTTGCTGTCAGGCAATTATTTTCATGATCTCAATAAGGCACAGAAGTTTTTCCTAGAAAATGAAACAAGCTCTGAGCAGTGCAAATACAGATTAGAACTTGTGTGGGGTGGGGGTGGGAGGTGTGTGTATATGTACACATATGTGTGTGTGTGTGAGATGTGTATATGTGCACACATGTGTGCGTGCACGTGGGTATGCATGGGGAAAGGTATGTGTGTGTGCCTGTGTGTGTGCGTGTGTGTACGTGCATGTGTGTGTGCCTCTGTGTGTATGTGTGTGTGCATGCATGTATGTGTGCATGTGTGTGTGCATGTGTGTGTGCATGTGTGTGTATGTGTGCATGCATGTGTGTGCATGTGTGTATATGTCTGTATGTGTGTACGTATGTGTGTGTGTGTGTGTGTGTGTGTGTGTATGCATGCACGCATGTGTGTCCCTGGGAAAAAGACCTATGCTGTACTATGGATCAATCCCCAGTATTATTGTCCTATAACTTCCTGGTCCTGATGTTATAAGTCCTCCAAGCCTGGGCTGCCAAGTACCTCACTTTCCAGGCTTGAACTTGATGTTCCCCTTAGTGGGTCACCCTCGCTCATGGAGGAGAGTTGGGATGGTAGAACTACAAGTTTCCAGAACAAATCTAATTTGAGAATTTGAAAGCCAAGGAACAAAGTCAAGTGCTTCACTGTCTATCCATAGGTGCCACTTAAGAACAAAGCAACAGTCACAATAGGCATCAGAGTACAAAACGTCTCAGAATCTGTGCCTAGTTGAAAGTTCAAGTAAACACCTCCAAGGTCTGAGCATCTCCTCAGTCCTCATAACATCCTAGACATGGGTGTAAGGGAGAAAGGAGCCATCACGTAAAGACAGGAGAACCAAAGGCCACTGGGAAAGATGGCTTGTCTGTGCTCTGTCCTGGCAAGCAGAGAAACTTCTGGGAAGAGAAGTTGATGAGAGAGCTGATGGAGCTGATGACTGAGCTTGGGGAATCTGGTTCCCAGAGAAACTACATCCTGATGTAGTGAAGGCTGACAGTAGCTGCTGCAATGGCGGCAACTGCAGAGTAGATGCATTTACTAGCAAGGAACAAACAAGCAAAAGCAACAAACCATTATACCTGGCACTCCTCCTCACCACCTCCTGCTTTCTTCCAAGAACTCTGAGCTCTGCCACCGTGGTGGCTTAGAAGGCCTTGCTCCCAAGCCAAGCCATTCACCCCAACTGTCACCCAAGCTTCTAGAAACTCTCCTCCTGCCCACAGGCTGTGGGCTGAATTTCCCAGCAGATTCTACCTGTGGTATCTGAAAAGAATGCTTGTCAGGCCATGTTCCTACAGGCTGGTGCTGAGGTTAGTCTGCAGAACTGCTGTGTGACAGGACTGCTCTGTCTGGCATCTAGCCTAAGAGGCATCCAGGTGAACTACACAAAGGCAGCGTGGCTCATCACTCTCTTCTGACCCGTGAAATCACTTCCCCCAGAACAGCTCTGTCATCTCCAGAAGATGACTTATTCATTAGCAAGTGTGAATAATGCGTAAATCTACCACAGAGTGTTCTCCTAAAGTCTGCCGGGGTGTGGATGACGAGCCATAAGCAGTCTTGTCTGCAGAGGCGGGATTAGGCAAGCACCTGTGGTGTCATGGATTGCCTTGATTCATTCCCAGGAGACATAGCCAAGACCCTTTGCCCAAGGCTGGCCCAGAAAACTGGCTACGGAGTGGCATCAATCCAACTCCACCCTCAGAGTATGGAGTAATAGAAATCTCAGTGCCTCCTAATAACATTTTCCTTGGTCAGAGGCAGAAAACGAGACTAAGAATAATCTGGATTCTCCATCTAAGGATGCTTATTCTATCTCACCATGGAAAATATTTAATCAAGCATTCTCTTTCTAAGGGAATTTATCATCACAACTGGATCTCGGTTTTACCTTTATCGCCGGCCACAACCCTACCAGAGAAACCTAACCTGCGATGCACATACAGATGTTATAACAGCACACAGATGCATAATTTCACGATTATATTAAACTTAAATGTCCATTAAATAGAGTTCCACAAATAACTGTGTGAAGTTTATATGCTAAGAGGATGAAGGTCCAAACGGGCAGTGGGCCAGCCACTCAGGGATCTGCAGGGCAAGCGCCAGATCCTAAAATACCTACTATGTGGCTTTGTATAGAAAGGGGTTGCCGACCCCGCAGTGGCCTAACAGAGGACAGAAATATCTCCCCCTCATTTTGCTCAGCAACAAGCAGGGTGACTGGCTACCAATGAGTCTTCAAGGACTTCCCACAAAGCAGCCTCCTTCCTGGCTTCCTGGAGAAGGTTCCAGAACTTTCTAAGGACTCTGGCCAGAGTGTCAGCTAAGAGATCATTCCTGAAGTTTCTACAAGCCTGAATGGAGCGTGACTGGGTCTGTGTGACACAGCCTCGGTATAACGCGCGCCTCCCGGGTCCCCCCACACCCGTGGACGAGAAACACGAGAGACAGTATTCGGGTAGTTACTGCAAAACAAGGACTTTACTTCTTGTCACGGTAAAGCGGAAAGACGGAAAAAGCCGGAAGCAGCCTAGCTTAAATACACCCTAGAGTGACGTATTCACTTCTGATTGGCTGTTCGCTCACCACCCAATATTATGCCTCGGGATTGGCAGTGACTTTGGTGCGCTTTCTGCCTTTGCAGCTGCGCAGTTAATTGTTTACTTCTGGAGAAGACACGAGGCCAGCGCCATCTTGGAATGGTGGATTATACCACCGTTAACAGCGGCTTCCTACACCTCGGAGCCATAAGAAAACCAGAGGAAAGGACTGTTGTGCATAGGAGATTTCTCGCGGGGGATTTTGAGACCCTGGGGAACCTGTCTCAGGAGCTAGAATTTGTGACTACCGTGTAGTGCAGCTATTGAAGGCTGTGGCCAGGACACAGTGGTGCACTCCTTGTCTTGGTCATTTTTCTATTGCTGTCACAAGACAATGGGACCAAGGCAATTTAGAAAAGAGTCTATCTGGGGATAAGCACCATGGGGGAAGCATGGTAGCAGTAGGCAGTGGTGGCACTAGAGCCAACAGAGAGCTGAGAATGGCATTTTGAATGTCAAAAACACACCCCAAGTGACACATCTCTTCAAACAAGGCCACACCTCCTAACCCTTCCCAAACAGCTCTACAAACTGGAGACCATATTCAAACATATGTGCCGATGGGAGCCATTCAAATTCAAACTTCTGCACTCAAGACCAGAACCAGAGTGCTTTCTCTCATTTTCAGATACCCAACACCCCTGTAGTGAGGGTTCAGGCCCTGGTGTTACTGGGACTTGGTAACCAGAGGCCTTGTGAACTGATTCTCTTCCCACATAACACTGTGAATCCTCAGAGGCAGGAGCCTGAATCAAACACAGGGCCATTCTTATGTCATCCCACAAGTGGCTCTACATTCTGGGCCAAAGGTAGTCATTGCCAGCCAGAGACAGGAGCCCCACGGAGAATCTCAGTGACATTCCTATGCAAGTGAAGGAAGTGTCAGTCAGCACTCTGAAGCCCCACCTGTGGCACAGAGCTACACTGACATGAGAGCAGATCTCTGAAGGAGATGCTGGCCACCCCTGTCCAAGCTTATCCATGTCCACAGGAGAGCACATTCACATTCAAGCCATTTCTCTGGGAAATGAAGCAGCCCCCATGGTCCTGCCTACCCAGGAGAACCTTCTGGAATGTCACACATGGGCTCCATAGACTATGTATCAGTTTGGTGACATCTACTCCAAAGCTTCCCACAAGAGAATCTGACAAAAATCACATGCTATCAAGAATGAAATTATCCCACTACCCCTCCCCAGGGGAAACCAGACAACTCTTGTTTTTCTAAGAAACTCCTACCCCAGGAGTTAAACAGGACACAGAGGGATTTCTCATCAAAGCTACTCAAGACAATAACACTCTCCAGCATGACTAGAATTTCTGTACCAGAAGTGACAGATCGTCTACTCAGGAACATGTTAATTACCTTGGCAGTTTTCTCCACCGGCTTCCAGTAATTTTTTTTTATTATTATTGTTTGGGTTTTTTTTTTTAAAGAAAATATTTCAGTGCATCTCCAGGGTTGTCATAGAGAGTTGGCATCATAGAAACTCCCTGGAGAAAGATTACTTCAAAGGCTCATATCTACAAGACACACGCACATGCCACACAAATATGCCTGAGAACTTAGCAGAAGGAATGGGAAAAGGCTTTAAAGACAGAAATATTGTGGGGTGATCTGTAAATTCCCTTCTTTCTCTGGCACCTATGTGGGACTTCACCATCTGCTGGCACCCATAAGTGATTGTCTTATTAAATTGTGATGATTACTGTAACGGCCAAGCTGCCGTTACAGAATGGAGACAAGACAGAGAGTCTGATCAAGTCTCAAGTCTCGTTTATTGTGTCTCTCTCTCCTTTATTGTCTTTCTCATTGTCTCCCGTATTCTCCTGTATTCTCTCTTGAAGGAAAATCTGGGGTATTTATACGCTTTTGCCACGTGCCTTGCAGGTGTTGACATGGCATAAGCCTTACAGGCATCTATATTGTGGATAGCACATGCACCGTGTGCCTTGCAGGCATGGATACCACGTGCGCCTTGCATCTGGGGGCAGTAAACAGCAAAACAAAATATGTGGGATACCAGAGTGTGCTTCAGCTGTTGTAGGCTGTTGAAAAACAAGTCTCATGTCAGGGTATATGGCTCAAGATGGCTGCAAAGCTGATAGCCGATTTCTGCTAAACGTCGGCTCCCAACAGATTACATATACAGAAATACAAACCATAACAAATCCATACAGCCTAACAAATATGACTGACAAGTGATTAAGAGGCCCCTGATCTACAAGTTGGGATGGCACCAGAGAACAGAGTGCCTGGAAAGGTCTTTCATGGAGACCTCTGGTCAGTTCGGAAGCCGGTGCTGATGACCAGTATTCAAAGACTCTTCACCAATGAAAGTGATGACTGTCTGGTCCCCAAAGCCACTGGACAAGTATCTGCAAGTTCCATGATGTGTGTCATGAACCCATGTGTTCACAAACAGATACACGTGCAAAACCTCTAGCAGGGTCTCTTTCAACCAGGAGCCACATGAAAGGTCACACTCTACACGTGTGCAAAGGATGAAACAGCACAGGACATCACACTACACACGTGTGCAAAGAATGAAAAAGCACAGGATGTCACACTGTACATGTGTACAAAGCATTAAACATCATGGAACATCATACTACACGTGTGCAAAGCATCGAACAGTATGGGACATCATATTCTACACGTGTGCAAAGGATGAAAGAGCACAGGAGAGCACACTGTACTTGTGTGCAAAGGATGAAACAGCGCAGAGTTTCACACAGTACACACGTGCAAAGGATGAAACTGCAGAATATCACACTGTACACGTGTGCAAATGATGAAACAGCACTCACACTCTACACATGTACAAAGGGTGAAACAGTGCAGGACATCACACTGTGGGAAAATTTCATCCGCCCTCTGACTCCATAACCTAAATGTTTTTGTTTCTTTTCCTGTTGCTTCAATAACGTACCTTAGGGTCTACTTCAGCTCACAGCTCACGATATACCCAATCATGAGGAGGAAGTCATTAGGTGTTGCCTAATACAGCTACTCACATTGCAGACAGCATTGCTGTCTCTATTTACACAGACCAGGACCCCCGCCCAGGGAAGGTCCTGCCCACAGTGAGGATGCTAACTTATCAGGATAACCCCCCAAGGCGTGGCCAGAGGCCTGTCTCCCTGTGTTGACAGTTAATACTACCCTAAGATGACAGAAACACTACATGGGGAGTGTAAGGAAGAGTGTGTAACTGCAGAGCACTTTGCTCTCCTGTGACAGAGGGGCGGTGAACCACAGCTGTGTGTTTATGGACCATGCATCCCTCCTGAGGCCAGCACTTGTGGGGAACCCATGGGGAGACCTTCCCTTCTGCAGCCTGGCTTCTGCCCATCACCCCTCTTCAGGCCACAGGGTGCACACTCTACTTCAGGGCATTTCCCAGTCATCCCAGCTCTGAAGATGTCTACTGTCCAATCTCATATTTATTTTTCCTGCCCTTTTTCTCTCTCCTCCCTTCTGGATCCTGTCTCAACTTGGTGGCTCACAGTCTGTGACTCCAGTTCCAGGGTCTCCAAAGTCCTCTGCATATATGTGGAATACATATATGCTGGCAAAAAAAATACCTCATAAAATACATAAAATAAAAATAAACTTTTAAAAAGAAGTTAACAATACTGAGTAATAAATTAAAGCAAGTGCCATGCTGTTCTTCTGTGTTATATAAATGCTCTCCCTGCAACACCTGCTGTACTGCAGGTCTCATCAACTCAACATATGGGGATTTTTTTCCTTCTAAATCAAGATTCTTCTTTATGATTAAAGGGAGTAAAGTGGCTGCAGCTTCAGCCTGGCATTGGGACTTGCCAGTTGCTACCATTGTGTCTTGAGTGCATTACTGCACGGAGTAAGATCTGAGCACAAGCCCCATGACAGACATACTAGGTATCCGCCAAGATGGCTGCTAAGTGATTGCTGGATTGGTGGCACAGACCATATAGATTCCATGTGGCAATCAGAGGATGACTCAGAACCCTGACAGGCTGAACGGGGTGACATGAGATTTCATCACCCTCTTTAGAATAGCACATGCCTTAAAATGTATACAGCTTGCTCACTTCTGGAATTTCCCATGTCACATTTTTACACCACTGTGGAGTTTGGGTAGCTGAGATCGCAGAAAGTGAAACCAGGAATAAGGCAGGACTAGTGGGTAGAGAGAGGAATAGGGGAAAAAAGAGAGAGGAGAGGAGAGGAGAGGAGAGGAGAGGAGAGGAGAGGAGAGGAGAGGAGAGGAGAGGAGAGTGGAGGGAGCAAGAGGAGAAAAGGAAGGGGAGAGGAAAAGAAGAGAGAATATGCCGAGCTACTGAGACTGAAGGCACTGCAGAGCCTTCTGTCCCACACCTCACCATCTCCCTCACCTCCCTTTGAGCCCTATGGGCTCCTCTTAGATGCTGAGAAAACAATCACATTTGAGTTTTTGCTATCACTGATATTTTTAACACATTACTGATGTTCCAAAGCTGTGTGAATGGCCACTGTAGCTGGTGGAAAATATCAACAGGTGTACAGAGAAGCAAGCTGAGGTGCTCCAAAGAAAAGGCCCAGAAAACTGGTGCTCCTAGTGGGTCCTGGAAACCTTGTTTGGGGTCCTGTGGTCCAGGGAGCCCACAGCACATCCCTCCAGCTGTGACACAACAGATTCTTCCCTATCCATCCATGAGGAGCCAGGGCCGGCAGCTCCCATCGCAAGGAGGGCAAGTGCAAGGCCACTCCCTTGAAACTCTGTGGCCCAAGACACTTTGGTAAATTTTTCCATGTGCACGGGTGTTTTGCCTGCATATATGTCTGTGTATCATATGCATGCCATGCCCTCAGGGAGTAGAAGGTATATCTGCTAGGGCTGGAGTTACAGATGGTTGTAAGCCACCATGTGGGTGCTGGGACTCAAACCTGGATTCTGTGGAAGAGCAGCCAGTGCTGAGCCATGTTTCCAGCCCCTTAAAACACTTTTCCTGAGTGGAGAAAGGACCACCAATGCATGGTTTTTAACTCCTTTTCTGACCTGAAGTATTCAGGGGACATTCTAAAACCGTATTAACAAAATGTATTGCAGCCCAAATCACAGGTTCAGTGGTGGAGTCTGGGTCTCACATGCAGTGCTGTGAAAGAAAGAGAGGAGTGAGGGAAACAGGGAGAAAGGAGAGAAGAAGGGAGAAGAGGGGAGGAGGGAAGGAGGGAGGGAGGGAGGGAGGAAGCAAAATGGAGGGGAGGGAGGGGAGAGAGGGAAGGAAGGAGGGAGAAACAGAGAAAGCAAAGATAGAGGGAAGGAAAGAAGGGGGTTAGAAGGGAGGGAGGGAGGAAGGGAGGGAGGGAAGAGATACTTACTGGCATGTGTTACACTACCTACCCTATCCCTACACCCTGAAGGGTGCTAAGTCTCTGACCATCTACGTGTGTCTTGCACACTGAGTTTTGCAGTCTACAGAGTATTTCTCAATGACTCTGTCCTGCCCCGTTCCTCATATCGCCAGGGAGGAATCAAGGGTTGCTGTCCTGATGTCCGGATAAAGAAATTAAGGTTTAGAGAGCCCAAGGGACCTGTTGAAGAAGGTGGGTCTCATTTAGTATCACATCTGAGACCACTATGTCAGCTGATTGGCCTCCTATGCAGCTGATTGGCTATCCAGTAATACACCACGCCTCCTATGCAGCTGATTGGCTATCCAGTACTACGCCACGCCTCCTATGCAGCTGATTGGCCATCCAGGATTCCTCCACTCCTCCTATGCAGAAGGATAACTATTACAGTGACTACCTGTTATGCGCAATCAATGTGAGAAGCAAACTAAGTCATAGCTCACCAGAACAGTCTTGAATTTTCTAAAACATTTCATATTCCTCCCCATCTGTGACTTTTGTTTACACACTTTGATGTAGAACCAAGGGATAAGTCACATGGTGTCTGCCTTATGTATGCTCTCTGGGAGTCCGAGGTACCACATGTGAGTCCATGAGTCCATCCACTCTGCACTGCCCGAGGCCTGGTTTCCTCCATCCCAAGTTACCAGGCATGAGGCAGAAGCCGCTAGAGCCTTTGATCTGACATCTCTGACTTCAAAGACCAAAGAATCACCTAGAAACAGCCCCTCCCCACCAGATGTGCTGACTGGAAATCACCTGTCAGGATGAGTTCCTGGTCTGCTCTATACAAAAGAACAGATAAAGCCTGGAGCAGGAAGAAGGAAAATGCACATGAGCACAGAGATATGTAACCAACCGGGCAGCAGTTGTCACCCACACAGGGACACGCAATGCTCTCCGGCACCAATTCCCACCTCACAGAGCCTGGCTGCTGAGAGGGTTGAGTCTGGATCAGAACAGGAAATTCTCAGAATCTGCACAAGTCCAAGCTCATATCCAGAAAACAACGCAACTTCCAAAGCTTCCTCCGGACATAATCACAGAAGAAACCGCGAGTCTACCTCAATACATTATTGCTCACTAAGAAGGTGCGATTCGAATATCAGGGAGAATAGTAACTGAGCCAGGCAATGGTGGCGCACGCCTTTAACCCCAGCACTCGGGAAGCAGAGGCAGGTGAATCTCTGTCAGTTCAAGGTCAGCCTGGTCTACAGAGCTAGTCCCAGAACAGCCACAGCTACACAGAGAAACCCTATCTCCAAAAAAGAAGAAGAAGAAGAAGAGGGAGAGGAAGAGGAGGGAGAGGAGGGAGAGAAGGAGGAAGAGAAGGAAAAATTGGAGGCAGAGGAAGAAGAGGAAGAGATTAAGCCCAAGGAGTCAAGAACATTAAGGAATATTTTTAAGAAATATTTTTAGATTTTTTTGGATTTATTTTATGTGTATGAGTGTTTTGCCTGTATAACATATGTGTACCATATGTATTCAGTACCTGTGAAGGACAGAAGAAGGAGCCAGATCGCCGGGCAGTGGTGGCGCCTGTAATTCCAGCACTTGGGAGGCAGAGGCAGGCGGATTTCTGAGTTCGAGGCCAGCCTGGTCTATAGAGTGAGCTCCAGGACAGCCAGGGCTACACAGAGAAACCCTGTCTTGAAAAACCAAAAAAAAAAAAAAAGATGGAGATTGCTGTGGGGGAGGAGGAGGGGGAGGAGGAGGAGGGGGAGGAGGGGGAGGAGGAGGAGGAGGAGGAGAAGAAGAAGAAGGAGCCAGATCTTCTATAACTGGAGTTCTATGTGGAGCCACCATGCAGATGCTGAAAACTGAACTGGGGTCCTCTGCAAGGGTAACAAGTGCTCTTAACTCCTCAGCCATCTCTCCAGACCCTGGTTTAGAAGCATCATCTGTGCTTTGTCTTCACAGTAACTGCAGAGTAATCTAGTGGAGAAAGTGATTGCAATTAATAAGCAAAGAAGAATGACCTGGTGTGACACTTTGAAGCTCCTGTTGGCCCATGTGGCCATAAGAAAACAAACCATTCCTGTGGAGGCAATACCAAAGGTCTTGATGTTCCCTAACTTTTGAACTTGAATCTACCCAAACCCCCAGCTCTGTGTTACATGCATACAGAAAAACCAAACGACATCTAAACACGCTAGAGACGTTCGTGGGGACGCCAGCCACAATACCACATCTTCTACCTCCCGCGTACAAAACCACAGAGCCAATGTGTTGGCTCCCTCAAAAGAAAGAACCAGATTTGTCTGGATCCCAATATAAACAAACTGTTGAAAAATAAAATTGATATAATAACCTGGGAAATACAAGTACTGGCAAAATACTCCGTGACATTTGAAGTATTTCTTTTCATATGAGAAAATGGTTTATGATTGCTGCTTGTCTTTATCTTTCAGTCCGTGCATATAAAACATCTAGAGATAAAGTTCAATTCTGGGAAACTGCTGGAAGGGAGAAAGGCTTGGAGGGAGGCAGCAGGCAGGTCAGGTGATGACCGAGCAATCCCGGTGGTCAGTCTGCTAAGTCTGTCATCTTTAGCTTGTACATATTTTCATGTTTCCATAAGAAAATGGTTTTTAATTACTTATTTTATTTTATGTACATTGGTGTTCTACCTGCATGTGTAAGAGAGTTGGATCCCTGGAACAGCAAGAGTTTCAGGCAGTTATGGGCTGCCATGTGGGTGCTGAGAGTTGAACCTGAACCTCTGGAAGAGCAGTCAGTGCTCTTAGCCTCTGAGTGGTCTCCCCAGCCTGAACATGGTTTCTTTTATTTCTCTTTTCTTTTCTTCTTTCTTTTCTTTTAAATCACACTTTCAAATACTTTTCAGAGGCATGGAAAATGCTTACAAGCAAAGGAATAAATATAAGGGGGCTTAAGGAACTATCAATGATGTAAGCGACAAATCAGGACACTCCACGTCAAACGTTCACAGTGTCACACGGTGTCAGTGTGACTCCAAGTGGATTCATTCCTTCCTCCACTGGATCCCCCAACTTTCTGCAATTTGCATATCTAAGTTGGACAACTCAGGGCCACTTTATTCTAAGTTTTAAGAGGAAATGAAGAGGCCAGTCAGTAAAGTGCTTGCTATGCAAACACAAAGGCCTGTTCAGACTCACAGCATCCACATAGCCAGGCCTAATGGCACACGTTTGTAACCCTAGCAGCTAAGAGACAGGGGCATCCTGGGATCTCACTGGCCAGCCAGCATAGCCAATCAGTGAGCTACAGGCTCAATGAGAGACTGGTCTCAAAAGTACAGAAGGCACCTGATATTGATCTATGACCTCCAGGTGTGTGTTCATAACTACACAAAGAAATGTGTACACACATACACATGCACACACACATATACACACGTGCAGCATGCACACACATACACACTGTGCCACACACACAAGCGTGCACACACATGCACACATGCAAACATACACATGTATAGACACTGTGACACACACAAGTGCACACATGCACACATACACACACAAGCACACACATGCACACACATACATGCACACTGTGCCACACACACAAGTGCACACATGCATGCACGCACACACACAAGTGCATACACACACACTGCGTGAGTGGACAAACTACTAGCTCATATGAGCCTTGAGCATGTAGGGTAACACTCTCCCATGCACCCTCACACTTAAAACTTGCCTCCAGCCTGAAACAAGAGTGTCTTTCATTATCATTCGGAGGTTCCATACATATCATGCAAGGAAAGATTTGTTTATGTATATGCCCAGAGTTTGGCTTTGTTTTACTGAAAAGGTCCAATAACTGCATACACATGGCTCCCTAGTGCCCGAGAAGGAAGAGAGGCTGGCCAATGATCATTAGTAGATACTTGTTCTAGAAGCCTCTTTTTGCCTGAGATAGCATGTTCATTTTCCTCTTTGGCCTTGGTAAAAGATATCATCTGGAAGTTTCCACACACTCAAGAATGTAGGTATGATCTTGGAGCACAATGACCAAACCAGGTGCTCCGTGCCATAAGAACTTCCCTATGGGACTTTCTTCCAAATTGAAATCTCCCAAACATAACATGTGTGAAGATATGGGCAGGTTTTAACGTTGCACAGCACCCTAGAAAGTTCCAGAAGCATTGGAGATGTAGATGGAACCATCATCTGGTCTGCTCCCACTGAAGCATCGATGCTCTAGGAATGTCTGGCTAGATCTTTTTCTCCGTCTCTAAGGCTGCTTCTTGATTTTGCTGTTTTGTTTTTCCTCTTTTGCATGAGGAGAGTTGACCTTTTGGTAAAATCTTAGCTGAGGGATTTCTTGGATTTCCTGATTGGGAATTGTCACCCCAGTATCTCCATATCACATCTGCACATATGCCCCTCCTAGACCTCTCCCCTCCTCTGCTCCCCAGTGGCTCTCAAATGTCTCCACTGATCACCACAAACTGCCCTCTGGGGCTGAGAGATCAGCTTATTAACTGGTAAATAGAGACCCCAAGAGGACTTGCCAAGAAATTGGATGCCCTGCCTGTACCCCAATTCCAGCCAGGACTGGTTGTCCTTACCAAGGGGGTGACCACATTCACAGCCTGCACAGGCTGCTCCTGAATCTGAGATCTCCAGTCAACACCTTCCTGTGCCTAACATCCTTCTGCTTTTCCCTTCCTTTCCTCTTCAGCCTGCCTTGTCGCCCAGCCTCTTCTCCACCCTCCTCTTACATCTTACTTTTTATTCCTGTATCTATTGTTTATGGGATTGATTTTTTTATAATTACACACATGTATATAATGTATTCAATCATATTCATACCCCATTTCTCTTCCTGTTCCAGGAATGTGAGAGCACATGTACATCCATGTGTATGTGTGTGCATGTGCATGCATGGGTGTGTATGTGTGCATGTATGTGTGTATTGTGTCTATGTGTCTGTGTGTCTGTGTGTCTTTGTGTGTATGTATATATATATGTGTATGTGTGTATGTATTTGTCTGTGTGTGTGTCTTTGTGTATGTGTGTGTCTCTGTATGCTTGTATATGTATATGGGTATGTATGTATGTGTGTGTATATGTGTGTATGCATGTGTGTCTCTCTGTGTGTATGTCTGTGAATCTGTGTGTATGTGTGTATGTGAGTGTACGTGTGTGTGTCTGTGTGTATGTCTATGTGTCTGTGTATGTCTGTGTATATCTGTGTGTATGTCTGTGTCTGTGTGTCCCTGTGTGTATAAGTTTGGCAATGGTTGCTTATATTATCAGAGTAGAAGGATTATTTACCAGATCTCCATTTCTCAATTACAGGCACATCATCCAGGACCACTACTACCCAAGGAGCAGCAAGAGAAGAAGTTGTTTACAACATGTCAACCCAGGTCAAGTGACTTTTATAAGATGGCATTTCCATTTGCAGGGAAAATGGCAAACTGTGAAACAGGCAGAAAGGTGGACAGCACTCTGCAGGAGACAGATACTCCATGTTTTCTCATTTGTGAGCCCTTGATACATGGGTCACGTGTGTACAAATATGAAACAGGCATCAAAATGCAGCCACAACTGCCTGGGGAGCAAAGCAGACCAGCGGGAGGCCCAGAGAGAAACAGAGGAGAGTGGGTGAACAGGTACAGCATACACTACATCCCTGGGTGAACATGCCTTCCCTGTAAGCCCTGCACAGCAAAATAAACAGAGAGCCAGGAAAGAAATGAAGAGACTTGTCCAAGTCTAAATACCTCAAGATGTGGCCTGATTTCAAAACAGGGTCTTTGAATTAACCAAGTAAAATGAGACCCTTTCACAGGGTGGGCCTGGCCTATCCATATGATGGGTGTGATTTCCCAAACAAGAGAAAGGCTACTGAGAGGCTCAGAGGAAAACCCCTCAAGGCATGAGGTTTGAGAACCTGAAGTTAGAAGACCATAATCCTTCCCCAGCCTCTCCTCAGGCTCAGCCTTAAGTCAACCTCATAGCAGCTGGGAGAAAACAACCTCCCCACTCCTAAGCCACCGATTTGATAGAACACTTACAACAGTCGCAGACCATTCATACAGACTGAACTATGACCATTCCTCTGACTGGTTTGTGTTTGTCACCCCCACATGCCAGCCCAGCTTGACCTCCCAAACCCTGTCATTGCTTTGTCAGTGACCCCTTACAGTTATGGTGTCTGAAGAGCTTGTTCAATATCAAGTTGCCAGTGGTAACAAGCACCACGGTCCTCTCTGAGTCTCATATGTAAGTATAATGCTATTCTGTACTGTGTAAAGATCGTCCTTGTATTCTTCAGATGCTGATCTCTCTGCCCCCATATCTGGTTGTAATCCGAACATGGCATCATAATGTTTATTCTAAGAGTCTCAGGTCTTCATGTTGTGTAAGCATTGCTTCCCATTTACTCACTGATTTGTCAACAAAAGCCTATCAGGCAATGGCTGAGCAGAGGAGAGAATAGGGCTGGACTTCTGATCCCAGCCAGGGGATGGGGAGAGAGAAAGAGAGAATTTGCCACCAGGAAAGGGTCTAGGAGACACCATGGAAGAACACCTGAAGCAGAGAGAACCAGATCAACACTACTGACTACTGGGAGGTAGTCAGATTTGTTTAGAGGAGTAGAATAGACTAATAACTGCTCAGCTATTGTGCTATAAAGCTTTTGACTAAATAAATGTTATCATCTCTGTCTCCTTTATTTGAAGCTAGATGGAATAAAGAAAAATTATCACTTTTAAAATTACGGTAACACTCATATGCCCAACAGATATTTTTAATGTGTCCTAAATATTATTGGGAAACACATGTACTAAATATTTAGTTGTTGTGGTTCTGAAAGTCTACCTTAACTGGGCATCTTCTCTGTTACTTGGCAACCTTAGAAAGGTGCATGCTTGGTACCACAAGACAGCCTAGGAGAACTTTCATGAGGCTTGGCTAAGACCCTGCTTCATCAGCTAACAATTCAATCACTTCCCATGCATATAGGAGGGGGGAGAAACTTCATGGCCCCAGGAGAAAGCTTGAATTCACATTTTCTAAGTAGATAAACCATTTATTGAAGATAGAGAGATAGATAACACCATAATGTGTTTGCACATAAGAACCCTAGTCAGTCCTCAGTACTCATGCAAACAGGCAGGTATGCATACACTTGCAACCACAGTAATGGCAGGTAGAAGCAGGAAGAGCCCAGGGGCTTGCTAGCCATCACAAGCTAGCCTAGCTACTTGGTGAGCCCAGGTCTCAGTGAGAGACCCTGCCTCAAAGAACAATGTAGATGGCTCGGGACTCTCACACAGAAGGGCCCAGCTTTGATTCAGAACTCTGACATGGTTGTACTGGAATTCTTATGCTTTGCTGAGCAGGGACCTTGCATTTTCCCTTTTCACAGAGCACAGATGATAGATGCAGCTTGCCCTAGGACAGGTACACACACACACACCTGTGCACACATGCACACACACCTGTGCACACATGCACATACACCTGTCTGCATGTGCACATACACACACACACACCTGTGCACACACACGCACACACCTATGCACACATGCACATACACCTGTCTGCATGTGCGCATACACACACACACACACACACACACACCTGTGCACACACGCACACACACCTGTGCACACATGCACATACACCTGTCTGCATGTGCACACACACACACACACACACACCTGTGCACACATGCACATACACCTGTCTGCATGTGTGCATACACACACACACACACATGCACAAACTGCATTAGAAGATACTGTCACCGCCCACCACTGATGGATCTCTGCTGTCACTTGCCTCTTTCCTGGGCTCACTCCAAGCCGTCTTCGGCCTTGGCACCTCCCCCTAGCACAGGCTGACATTTCCAGCTTACTTCTGCTCTGATGGAATTATTGTTGGCTGGCTCGAAAGATCAGTTTTGTTCTGTGTGTGATGCCCAAGATGTTGTCTACATTTTCTTCCAACTTGGCCCGGGGAAGAACTAGGAAAATATCTGCTGTCTCTGGCACTGTGGTCCGTGGTTTTGGAGGGATGATTGGTGCCCAGAGCAATGGGAAGGCAGGTGGGAACTTTCCTGGAGGCCCCTTGAGCCTTGAGCAGATTTGGACCCAGCCGATTCCCACAGTAGCGGCTCCCACACCGAGTTTACTGTGTGCACCCAGTCTCTCTGCCAGTAGCTCATTTATCTCCAGTTTGCAATTCTTTATCCTTCCTGTGCTTTCCTCCTCTTTCTTCTCTCCCTCTTCCTCCCAATTCCTCTATCCAACTGTCCATCCATCTGTCTGACTCTCTCTCTCTCTGTATGCATGTATTTGCATGTATGTGTGTATATGTGTGCATGTGTGCATATGTGTATGTGTGTACATGTGTGTATATGTGTGTACATGTGCATATGTACATGTGTGTATATGTGTGTATGTGTGCATGTGTGTATGTGTGTATATGTGTGTATGTACATGTGTGTGCATGTGTGTATACGTGTATGTGTGTATGTCTCTCTATCTCTGTGTGTATGTGTACATATGTGTACATATATGCATGTGTGTGTGTGCGCGCGCACGTGTGCGGACATGCATGTGCACGTGCTCACTGAATCTGGAGTTTTTGCCATTTCAGGTAGGATGGCTGGCCACTGAGCCCCCAGGATCTACATGTCTCTGCCCCAAATTCTGAAGTTATAGGCACACATTTTGGGGCCAAGACTACCTGTCAGCAGCCACTTGGGCATGCTGTTTTCATCAATGCAGGGACATGAGAAGCCAAGACAAAGCATGAAGGTCGGACATGTCACATCTGTCTATGACATCAGCTCACACGCTGGTAGCCCAAGCGCTACCCCACGGGAGTCACAATAAGAGCCGTCATGACAGGACAGAACACCGACATACTCAGGACTCTCTGAAGACAGGCAGATTCAGCTTCCTAGGAGTGACGAGTTGAACTTGTCCCCTTCTGAGAAAAAAAGAAAGATATTTGGGAATCCTGATGTGGTCCTGGACACCAGCCTGTAACTGTGTCTGAAGACACAGTCCTTACAGAGGTCATAGGTATTTGATGAGGTCACTGGGTGTCATGAGAGATACGTATACAGAGAAGAGCATCTGTACACCAAGAAGAGGGACCTTGAGCAGAACCCCCCTCCTGACTCGAGGGACCTGTCCTCATCTCAGACATCCCCCTCTCCAGGGCCAAGTTAAAGAATGCTTGTGTGTAAGCTGCCCAGCAGGTGCCATTTTGTATCCCCAGCCTCGGGACCTTAATATACAATCACAGCCATCCTGAAAGAGGTCCTAAGGACTGATCTGTGACACCCCCTCTCCCAATGGTGGTGAAGCATTCCCTTGAGCTGTGGTTCCTATGGTGCCAGTTAACCCTCAGGCTCCAGGAGAATCCTGTGGGTCAGAGGTCTGGTTGGCTGTCTCTCTAGCCAAGCCTGCACCAAGGAGGCACCTGGCCCCTGAAGGAAGAAAACCTGACTAGTCAGGGCAGCCAGATCTGCCTGTCTCCTTGGAATTTTTTTTTATTTATTTATTTATTTATTTATTTATTTATTTATTTATTTATTTATTTTTCCTGATCAACAAGGGCAACTTGGGGGAAACCTAGATGCCCAGTTGTCAACATTCAGTGGGCCAGCCTGTTGGCCCAAAATGAAGGCAAGTCATAGCAGCTGACCATAAGATGCTAAATTGGCCAGATTCATTAGTTCTGATGTTTTACAGAATTGTAAGAACTTTTCACAGAAATAGTTCAACAGCATTGACGAGAAACTTGGCTTTGGATAATCAAACCGAAGGACAAACAGATTTCGTTACGGTTTAGTGACAGCCTCATGTGTATCCATGCAGAGTTGCTAGGTTCATTTAGCACCTGAAATATGAACTGCTCTAAAATCCCAAACTATTCAAGTTCTGGTACAACACCGTAAGTGGAAAATTCCATATCGTGAAATTTTGCTTCATGCATAAAGCATGGAAAATACTATGCAAAGCCCTTCTCAGGCTGTATGTGCTAGGTTTATATAAACACTGCTTCATGGGTAGACTTGGGTCCCTCCTCCCATCAAGATATTTATCTGTTTTATACGACTACTGCAAAATCAAATTCTGAAGTTCAGAACACTCTGGTCCCAAGCACTGTGGATACAAGGGATTCAACCTGCATGCACATGCATGTGTGTGCACAGGAGCACACATGTGGACTAGAATAAGATGTCATGGGCATAGCATACATTAGATATATTACTTAGATAAGTATTTGAAAGATAGATAGATAGATAGATAGATAGATAGATAGATAGATAGATAGGCAGACAGACAGACAGATAGATATTGTGTTACTGGAAAAATATATAAATACTCAACCCTCAAAGAGGAAGAATTTATTTTGACTCACACTGTCAGAGGTTTCAGTTGGTCAGCTCTGATGCTTGGGGCCTGGGGCAGCACCATACGATGAGACAGCAGCGCATGGTGGAGGAGGCTTTGTTGCAAAACACTATCCTCCAAGACAAACGACCGCCATCTTCCTACAAGCAGCTGTGACGGCTTGCAAATGATCAGCACTGGAGGAGGCATGAGGAGGGCAATTGGACCCTCACCTGAGGGTCTGACAACTCCTCCCAAGCAGCTGGAAACAGTTTTTTCCAAATTTTACATGGCCTGGGATAAGGCAGCCTGAGGGGTAACTAGAATATACAGGCCATGGAAGACTTGTAAGGGTGTCCATCTATGTGGCTATGGGAAAGAAATCATCCATGCAGGGTGCAGACTTTCCGGTATGGATGCTTTAAGGTCACCCACATTTCTGCAAGCAACCATCCCCCTTGCTGGAAGTAAGCCCAGTAAACTCATTCTCCCGAGGGGACTTTGGTGCAATTGTACCTTGGTTTGTCAAAATAGGGAATGGTATTACCTAGTCACCCCCACCCACCCTATGAAGAAAATTCTTGAAAAAGGGGCTGCCCGCATCACGCCACCTGGGACACAGACAGAGGAATCTGAGGTTTCAAAGTCCACTCAGGGCTATCCACTAAAGATTCCACCACCTTCGGGTAACACCACCTCCAGATAACACCTCAGGCTGGGGCGTGAGAGCCAACACAGAGGCCTCTATAACACGCTTGCAACCCAAACTACAACACAGATAGGTGACAGTCACTGAGAGTTAAGGGACATCTGTTCCCCAGGTCTCAGGAACACCTCTTCCATCGCTCATTGAAATGAAACCAACTATGAGAACCGGTAGCCCAAGTGGGCCTTTTGCCTGTAACCCCAGTACTCTAGAGCCTGAGGCAGGAGGATAAGTTCCAGGCCAACCTTGGTTACATAGGAAAACCCTGTCCCAGCATACGTGCACACACTTTACTATTTTAATACACAGGTTAGATAACTATACAGGTGTAATAGATGTCCTTTGTAATCCAGAGTCTTTCATTTGACATATTTGTAAACCTCCTAGAGGTCTGACACCCAGAGAAAGGGAACCCCCTACCCCACCCTTGCTGTCCCCATCAGAGGTTCTGCTCTCAGCCACACAGGAGGCAACTGCTTGCCCACTCAAGCAAGTCAGGGCAGACACCTGGAGGGTGGAGGGAGCTGGGTGCTCCCGTTCTCCACAACCGTACTTTGTAATAACTACATCGAACATCGACGCCACATCTTCCTTCAAGCAGACATGGCTGGTCATAAACATGTCTTCTTCCCACATTGCAGTGTACAGACAACATGCAAGTCGTAGCTGCAGGGTGGACCAGCTTGTGCCATCCTTAGCAAAGTGCGGAAACTCGGGAAAATGAATGCCTTGGGCAGTCATTCACCTTTACAGAGAGCAGGGCAACGCCCCCAAGCTGTGGCCCTTGGTTTACCTGAGCAAACTGTGCCTATGCAGTCCACGCCTCTGCCCAGCTATTCCGGTCAGAGTGAAGGCAGGTGGGAGGGGCCCTATGAGGCCCTGTGCTGATTGCCTGTGGGCCCTGCTGTAGTCCCATCGCCACCGAGGATCAGCTGTGCTGGCAAGGGGCCAAGACCTGACCCGCCCACCGTCGGCCTGAGAGTCCAGCCTCACCTGGGCCCCTAGTAAAATACCCCGGAGGAGACCGGATTTGGTTGTCTTCTCCAAGATGGAAGACAGCTAGGCTGGTGGTCTGAGTTGGCAGTCCTCCTGGAGCCAGCTTTAGATACCCCCAGGGGTAATTATATGTCCTATAGAGTCTGAAATTGACTCCATGAGTGGCCGTGGGAGTTGAGTGGGTGCCTCCAGGGTCCAGGGCCCTTGTCTGCCCCCATGAGGGGCAGAAGGCACACAGCCTTCACTTTCTGGCTGACTCAGGATGCCCCGCTGTGTCCTACAGACATGAATGTATCCAAAGGGACCTTAAAGTTAAAACCACCTAACTCCCCTCCCCTGTCCTCTGGCCTCCTAAATCTCCTTCTGGTTTCTGGGAATAGCCATCACAGCCCTGCAGGGCTGGAAATGGGGTGTTTTCCTTAGGATGCTAGGTCTGTCTACACTGCAGACTCCGTGTTGCAAACCCCCTCTGTTTCCTTCAGGCAATCTCCTGAGCAGGTGGGACCTGTGTGGGTGGCAGGATTGAGTCACTCACGACTTGCATAAGCCTGGTTCTGTTCATGTCAGATGAGCAAGAACCAAGACAACTCTACGTCATCAGGCTGCTGTTACCATCTCTGCTCTCTTGGGAGTCGGTGGTAAGGACTGAAAAATGCTGCCGACTGGCTGAATCTCCTACTGAGGAGCTGAATGCAGCTAAAATCGATGTCTTAGCAAGAGTTACTATAAGAGCATTGGTTTCCATATCCAGAGTCTCAGTCCACTGAGGGAATCCAAAGCAGGAACTCAAGCAGAACAGGAACCTGGAGGCAGGAGCCGATGCAGCGGCCGCTGTGGAGGGGTGTTCACTGGCTTGCTCCTTGTGGCTGGTTCAGCTTGCCTTCCTGCGGAATCCATAACCACCAGCCCAGAGATGGCCCCGCCCACAATGGGCTGGGCCCTCCCCCATCAATCACTAAGTAAGAAAATGCTCTGCAGGCTTGCTTACAGCCGGATCTTATGGAGGCATTTTCTCAACTGAGGTCCCCTCCTCTCAGATGACTATAGTTTGTGTCAAGTTGATATGAAACCATCCAGCACAATAACGGTGCAGAGGTCACTGTGAGTTCCAGGACCTGAGCAAAGCTTTTACCTCCGTTCCCTCCCTGCGTCCCTCCCTTAAAGCCTCTTTGTTCCCCTCCCTCTGTTTCCCCAGTCTCTGCACACACTCCCATGTAATACACAAGTGTAACAACTGGGAGCTAGCAGCTGCACGCGAGAGCCACAATGTGGCGCTCGCTCCTCCGAGCCTGGCTTACCAAGCTTAACAACATCCGGTTCTATCCATTTTCCTGAGAATTTCATCATTTTTTTTTTTCTTTACAGGTGAATAAAACCCCGTTGTGTGTACCTGCCACGTTTTTAGTATCCGTTTTTCAGTGGGGAGAAGGTTTCATCAAAACTAAGTGTATCTGAAAGTGCCATAAGACAACCTATTTGCTCTGTATGGCTAATTAAAATCAAATCACATTGGGGTGAAAGAGACTATCAGTTTTTATAAATAAAGTTTTCTTGAACACAGCTAAAATGAAACAAACTTTCCTGATAACTATTATGTGTTTCCACGAGTAATGCCTGACGACCTGGGCAAACCACTGGGTGCCAAGTGTAACACAATAGGGAGTTGGCCCATACTGTGCTGCTCAAGCGCACTGTATGGCTGCCTGCATGTGTGAGCTGAGAACCACCAGGCTAAGGAGCAAACAGAAGCTGATCCAACCGGTTAGCGTGAGCTGCAGGTCCTTTGCAAAGACAGGAAGCAGCAGAGCCCCCAGGAAGCCCAGTTCCACAGTCATGAGTTCTCCAAATTCATTCCTGTATAGGGAGAGAAAGTTCAGGCTTCAAGCTCCGCAGATGCGAGTTCAATTCCTGCTTCAGCACTTATTAACACTGAGGTAACCATTAGCCTACAGGGACCTCAGACACCCTTCATCTGACTCAGGTCAGGAGAATCTGACTCTCACAACCAGCTCTTCCCTTTCCTACCATCCCAGGAGGACGCAGCCTGTGGGTTGAAAAGTCAAGAAGAGAGAGTCCCGGCTGTGGCCAGAGGGAGTTCTTGCAACCTTGCAGGCAGGTCTGGAGAGAAAAAAAGGTGGAAGCAAGAATAATAAAGGCACCTCAGAGCCCGGCAGGGTGGACTTGTATGGTTTACCTTGTGTGCCTGGCCCTTTAAGAATTCTTAGCTGTTAGAATTGCTTGACCCTATGACTTTTTTTTTTTTTTTTTTTTTTTTTCGTTTTTTTCGAGACAGGGTTTCTCTGTGTAGCCCTGGCTGTCCTGGAACTCACTCTGTAGACCAGGCTGGCCTCGAACTCAGAAATCCGCCTGCCTCTGCCTCCCAAGTGCTGGGATTAAAGGTGTGCGCCACCACCACGCGGCGACCCTACGACCTTCAATGTTGGTTGCCTCTTGGATTTCTGGGAACAGGGTAAGATATAAAAAGCCAGCCAAGACTGAGAAGGGATTGGGCTAGCAGAGTGAGAAGAGAAGGCAGTTGGTGCAGAAGATATTGTTAGGCTACAGTCGAGCCAGAAGAAGCTGAGCTGAGCAGAGAGGCTAGAACAGTTGTTACAGTCTGGAGCTGTTGGTATTGGGAAATGTTTGAAGAGAAGGGACTATTTAAGCAGACTGTTGGGGGAACTGAGAGAGAAACATTTGAAGAGGCTGGGCTGGAAACTGGAAGGAGAGCTGACAGGGAGTTAGGAGAACTGGTTACTGTTTAGGGGGAGGGGGAAACATTTTATATGAGCTTGCCTGTAATCTCAGCTCCTAGGAGGCAGGGGCAGCAGACTGAAAAAAGTTCAAAGCCAATCTGAGCTCCGTAGCATACCTGGCTCAAAAAGAAGTTTTAAAGGAAGAAAAAAGAGAAATGAGAAGGGGTACATATACATCATATACATACACATATGTATGTATGTATGTATGTATGTATGTATGTATTTTTCCCCTAGTCACAAGCAAAGAATGGAATTGCCAACTTAGTGCAGGACTTCCGTGTGGCCCCAATCTTTCTTCTTTTCCTAAAAGCAAACTAGATCCCAAACTGTGGCCTTGGGAACTCAGCTCTGACAGGACATCCACCTGAAGCTTACTATTCTAATTCTCATCAACCACAAGTGAGAAGGCGCCAAAGCCATGGTCACAGAGGTGCATCTGCCACCAGGAATCTCTGCCAAGCGGATCCACTGCAAGGGGTCCCGCCTGCAGCTGAATGGAAAGAGAGGGGCTCTCTGGCCCCAGGGCCTGCAATTCATTAAGACTAAAGGGGATCTCTGAATGAACCCTTTGTGGATCAAAAGACCTCAGTTGGAAACCCAGCCAAATAACCCCACAAAACTGGCTTCACAACTTCTCTGGAGAAAACCATCACTACCCCAAGGACTGAAGACTTTTGTTCCAGACCTGTGAGCCCCAGAGACTCAGGTTACCAAGAGGTGACAAGCATAGCCAGTTGAGCCCACAGCTGTCCAGATGTGGGAAAGCCAGAAATAACACATCAGCTTCGAAGCCAGAGCTCAGGAGAGCCAAAATAGCACTCTCCCAGGTTTTATTTACTGGAAGACATACATGCCCCACCCTATCTAGTAGGACCCACTTTCTAGTAGAATAGAAAGTGGGTCATGGACCATGGACGCCTCCCTCTGACGGAACTGAGCCTTCCTGGGTTTCCTTGTGTAATCACATAAAGGCAACTGACAGACTCCTCCTGGTGTCACAAGCAGGTCATAAATTAGAACCACCAAAGGCTTTGCAAGCTCACCACATGGGACCCAGTCCCCACAGATTCTCATCTGGGTGCAGATTTTTTTCTGTGTGTAGCCCTGGCTGTCCTGGACTTACTTTGTAGACTAGGCTGGCCTCTACCTCACAGAGGTCCACCTGCCTCTGAGTGCTGGGGCTAAAGGTGTGTGGCGCTATCTGGGTGAGATTTTAAAGGTCTCTTGGAGTGGAATGAGTGTCCCTCACCCAAAATGTATCTGCCCTGGACCTTGGAATGTCACCTTGTTTGGAACACTAGCTGAGGTCACTGCCATGCAGCTGGGCCCAGTGACCCGTGTCTTGGTGGAAAATGGAAAGAAGATACAGAGGAGAGGCAGTGGGAGCTGGGTTGAGACAAGGTGATGCTGACACGGAACCCGGCTGCCCAGGGTGGCCAGAGCCAGTTCCTCCCACACTGCCAGAGAATACATTTATGGGTCCTGTACCACCTCCTGGTCATGGTTCTTTGGGAGGTGAGCCTGAATAAATCCACACCTCAGGTGACCGTAGGGATGCCCAAAATCCCAGGTACATGGAGCCTCCAAAGCTGGGATCCATTGAGAAGCCAGAGTGGCTGGGTCGGGGAAGGTTCTAGAACTCTGCATACTTCTGCAATCAGCTTTCTGGCTATGTTCCGGGATCTACATCATAAAATTCTAGTCTGGGTCTTGCAGACTCTGACGTGGTGGTCTGGGTGGTGAGCCCTACTAGGGAATGTTTTTAAAAGATCTCCATGTGCTTTTGATGTGCAGTCAGGAATGTGAACAGTGTCCAGAATTAAAGGCACTGGAAAATAGCACCTGGCTAGGCACACGTGAAATGGCCGGGGTAGCTGCTGGGCCCCAGGCCTGTGTCAGCTTTTCTACAGTCTGTTGGTTGAAGGAGTGACTGTGTGAATGGATCCTTTGTCTGGCAACCTGGGTGTGCCTTGGTATGTTTTCTACTCAATAGAATACTGTTTGGATCTGTGCATCCTGGTGTGATGGATCTAGTTCAGGATCTAGAGTCGTGTGGAAAGCACTTCTGGACATACCTGTGAGTTTCTAGATTAAGTTAATTGAGGTGGGAAGACCCACCCTCCATGTAGGCAGCATCACTCTGTGGGCTCGGGTCTCAGACAAAATCAAAAGAAGAAGCAAGCTGAGGAGCAGCACCTCTCTCTCTCTCTCTCTCTCTCTCTCTCTCTCTCTCTCTCTCTCTTGCTCTTGCTCTCTCTCTCGCTCTCTCTCTTGCTCTCTCTCGCTCTCTCGCTCTGCTTCCTGACAGTGGATGCAGCTGTGACCTCAGGCTCTGGCAGCCATGCCTTTCCTGCTGTGATAAACAGAACCATCAAACTACAATCAGAATAACTCCTTCCTCCCTTAAGATGCTTTGGTCACAGGACTGAGAAAAGTCACCAACACGCCAATGAGGACACTTCCTGTGTTCTCCTTGGAGGAGAAAGCAAACACCAGCATGGATGCCAGACAGGCAGGGGCACTATATGAGACGGTGGTGCAAATCTGAGGTCCTCATAGCAGAGGCAGGTTACCAAGGTGGGCTTGGAAAGTTACACCTAGTCCCCAGGCCCTCCCTCTTTCTCTGCTTCCTGTGTACCACGAGATAAACAACCTTCACCACATACCCCCAGCCCTAAAGTCCTACCTCACAGAGACATAGCCAAGTGACCACAGACTGAACCATGAGCCAAATATTCTTGTTGTTGTCGAGTGGTAATCAGGGTGTTGTTCACAACAACATAAAGACTAAGTACGGCATTCAGTGATTAGGGCTGGAGATGTAGACCAGAGGGTCCAGTGCTCACCCAGCTCCCGTGGAGCCCTGAGTTTGACCCTGAGCACCCCATAAGCCAGGAGGGATGACACATACCTGCAATCCCAGCATTCACGAGGCTGAGGCACAAAGACCAGGAGCTCAAGGTCATCCTCAGTTATACAAGTTCAAGGCCAACCTGAAAATCATGAGACCTTGTCTCAAAGAAGGAAAGTCATTCAGGCAACAGAAGCCAAAATCACCAACTCTACACCTGACACTGTCCTGGATGACATAGGCTGAGCTATTCCTGTCCCCTAAAACTTATATACACTCATCTTAAACCTGCCACCTCAGATAGTGAAGTTATTTGGAGTTAAGGTGAAATGAAGCCAGTGGAGAAATTCCCTAACCACAGTGACAGGTGTCGCTACCGGAAAACGGGAATATGGCTGGGGGGGGGGGGGGGGGGGGCGGTGACCATATTAGGAAAAGGCTAATGGAGGCAGGCAAGGAGAGATGCCTTGAGAAGCCAGCCTGGCCACACTGGACCATGGTCTCTGGCCTGCAGTGCTGTGGGACAAGAAGTATGTTTAAGCCCCAGACCTGAGGCTTGTTGAGACCGGAGCAGTGGGCACCTTCACATGGTACAGTTCCTGGTCATCTGTGTGCCAATTTTGTGCATTTCATTGTTACTACTTTTGGCAATGAAAAAAATAAAGGCTTTTAAAAAGGAGTTCGCCAGCCTGCCCAGTGCCCACATTCAGCTGATATTTAAGCCAGGGAGAGGCTGGAAGCTGCCCTGCAACAAAGGCTGGCTGCTAGGTCAGAGACCAGGATAAGGACAGCTCCCCTCCCACAGGGGATCCAAAGCCTTCAACCCGTGCTTTTTCACCCTGAGCCCAGAACAGAGATCAGACCCCTCTTGCCTTGCCTTGCCTTGCCTTGCCTTGCCTTGCCTTGCCTTGCCTTGCCTTGCCTTGCCTTGCCTTGCCTTGCCTTGCCTTGCCTTGCCTTGCCTTGCCTTGCCTTGCCTTGCCTTGCCTTGCCTTGCCTTGCCTTGCCTTGCCTTGCCTTGCCTTGCCTTGCCTTGCCTAAGAGGTTTTACTTTGAAGGTTGAGGGCCAGGGAGAAGATTGCAGTGGTGATATCAGGGTCCCAGTGAGCAAACAGGCAAAGACACCTCCGGAAGCTAGGGGAGGTGCTCAGTGGGCGAAGGGCTTGCTGCCCAAGCACGAGTACCTGAGTTCAAATCCCCAACGCCTATATAAAAGTGCTAGCTGCAGCACACAGCATGTTTCTGTAATCCCAGAACCCCTGGAGCCTGCTGGCCAACCAGTCTAACCAATAAGCTCCACGATCAGTGAGAGACTAGGTCTCAACAAATAAGGTAACAAGTGACTGAGGTAAAACACACAAGGCACACACACATATGCGCACACACACAACAAGAATATGGTTACACATATACACGTGCTCACACACGTATAGATAGAACAGGGGATTGTAGGCTGGAGAGCTAGCTCAGCATTTAAGAGTGCTTGTTCAATTCCCAGCAGCCATCTGAGCACTCACGACTATCTGCAACTCCAGTAAAATGAGTGTGTGTGTGTGGGTGTGTGTGGTTGTATGGGTGTATGTGGGAGGGTTGGGGTGTGTATGTGGGGGGTGTGAGTATATCTCTGTGTGTGTCTATGTGTCTGTGTGTATGTATGTGTGTGGGGGGTATGTCTGTGTGTGTGTCTGTGTGCATTTGTGGGAGGTGTGTATGTGTGTGTATATGTATTGGGGGTATGTTTGTGTGTGTGTGTGTCTGTGTGTAGGTATATGTGTATACATGTGTGTGAGTGTGTGTATGTGTGTCTTTGTATATGTGTGTGTGTATGAGAGAGAGGTTCAATGGGACATGTGCCGTCACTGGATTTGCCTGCTCCACATTTTGTTAGAAATTAGCAGATTTTAGCTTTTTTTTTTTTTTTACCAAAGGTATCTAATTTAATTTTCTGAGCAGAATACCCACGGAAGTAAAAAGCATCAAGTGTGCATTTCACAGATGGAAACCCAGGCTCAGAAAGTCTTCTCTGCTGTGCCTAACAGTTCTGGCCCACGTGTTACATCCACAGGAGGTCAATATTAACTCCACTACAATTTTATTATAATGAAAGAGCAGATTGTATTGAAATAATTATGGGGTAAAAAAAAATGAACACGAGAGGATGCCTTAATAAATGATAAGATCGTATACAGGGGTTCCCTTCACGTATGGAAAGTCCTACCCCAAGCCCTCAGTGGTGCAACTGAGTGACAGATAGCCTTGAGGATGTCTCTCCTTTAACTAATCCATATTTTCTATGGTGAGCTAACATGAATAATTTTTACAATAGAGTTCTTTAAGCTAAACTAGAAGAAACATCCATCACTGATGGGAGAAGTTTCCCTCAGTTGTGTAGCCACTGATAAGGTGCCCATGCTCTAACGATCGAGCTCTCTTCTAGGCTCCTGTAGGCAACCCTAGCAAAACTCACTGGGCACACATATGCACACACACACAGACATAACCCCCCACATACACACACATACGTATGCACACACACACACACAGACATAACCCCCCACATACACACATATACACATGCACACATACACATACACACACATAGACATAACCCCCTACATACATACACATAATACACACACATACACATGCACAAACATACACACAGACACACACACAGATATAACTCCCCACATATATACACATGCACACACACATACAGACATACACCCACACCCACACACACACACATACACACAAGGAAACAAGGAAAAGTCTGAAAAGCAGTGAGTGAGGAAAAGGGGAGGGTCAGGAAAAGGAAGAGCAGGTAGCCAGTGAGTATAAGCAGACTATATTATATACATGTATCAATGTGGCATCATGCATGTGTGTGTGCGTGTGTGTGTGTGTGTGTGTGTGTGCATGTGTGTGCATGTGTGTGTAGTATGGGGGGATGTGCGCATGCGTGCGTGTGTGTGTGTGTGTGTGTGTGTGTGTATGCGTGTGTGTGTGTGTGTGTGTGTGTGTGTGTGTGTATGCGTGCGTGTGTGTGCATGTGTGTGCATGTGTGTGTATGCGTGCGTGCATGTGTGTGTGTGTGTGTGTGTGTGTGTGTGTGTGTGTGTGGAGAGGCTCCTCAGAGCAGGTGAAACAGGAGTCAGCTCTCTCGTCGCTCCCTCAGTCCCTCACACCCTCTCTCCAGAATTCCCATGAGAAGACTGACATGTGTAATGGTGAACCAAAGGAAAGTGAAGCAGCCGTCTTCCTGCCGAGTCTTCTGTGGCCGTGTAGCAACACAAGGTTTCTTCCCGGAATGGCCTGGATTTGTAGAACAAACATGAGGAGTTAATGGCAGAAGCCTGTGAGACCCACCTAGAAAGCAAAGCCTGGTAATGCAGGCTCAGACATTGATTTATTTGTGTCCCTTGAGGCTTTAAGTCCAGCACGGGTGCTGGGACCTGAGGGAGGCTGTCTCATAGCGTGTCGAGAGACGGCATATACTGGTGTCTGGCTAACAGCCCTCCCCCAAGGCTAGGCTTGTCTGTTAAGTCTTGGTCCCTAGCACACAATGCTGCTGGTAGACGGAAGCTAAGTACTGGGGTGTGTCTTGAAGGAGACAGGGGATCTGGCTCATTTTACCTCTCTCTCTTCCCAGCTGTCCTGAGGGAAGCGACCTCTCCCATGTACACCCACCCTGATGTCTCATGCCACCACAGGACTCAAGCAACAGGGCCAAGCAACTTAACTACAAGCTCTGTATTAGCTGATTGCTTGAGACATTTTGTTACCCTGTCGAAACCTGACCAACAGCAAGCACAGTTACTACTCTTCCGTTGCCGTATTTTGCTGTGATAAACACTGTGACCAAAAGCACTTCAGGAAGGCAAGCCTTGTTTTAGCTTATGGCTCCTGCCTTCCTTGTGGCGGGAAAGGCAGGCCAGCAAGCGAGAAGACAGCTGATGGCATTTTCCACCCATACAAAAGAAACAGAGAAAGGGGAACAGGAAGTGGAGTAAAACTATAACCCATAGAAGCCCAGACCCAGTAACACTTCCTCCAGAAAGCTCCCTCTCCTACAGGTTCTGTAATCTCCACAAACAGCAGCTCTGACAGGGAACTGAGTGTTCTGTCAATGAGCCTGTGGGGAAACATGTCCTCTTCAGATCACTTCAGTGTACAGGAGAGGGAAGGGGTGTGAACCAAGAAGCTCTGTTCTGACAGCCCACTGTTGAAATAACCCACAGACTTCCTGGGGCTCATTAATCCATCCATGAGGTGGAGCCCTCCCAGTAGAACTGCCTCCTAAAGGCCACATGCTGTTGCCATGGCAACTAAATTTTATTCTGAATGTTGAGACCATTCATTGGAGACCAATGAGAATGATGGTGGCTGGACAGAGTTTTTGTTGTTGTTGTTGTTGTTGTTGTTGTGTTGTTTTGTTTTGTTTTTGCAAAGATACCCTGCTTCTGTGCCCCAACGTGAGCCAGGGAAGGTGCAGACCTGACAGGTGCAGCAGGCTGCCTGCTTCTCCTCTCACACCTGGCTCCTTCCCACTAACCATGAGGGAGCTCAGCTGTCTTAGTCAGGGTTTTGCTGCTGTGAACAGACACCATGACCAAGGCAGCTCTTATAAGGACAACATTTAATCGGGGCTGGCTTACAGGTTCAGAGGTTCAGTCCATTATCATCAAGGTGGGAACATGGCAGCATTCAGACAGACATGGGGCTAGAGGAGCTGAGAGTTTCATCTCTTGTTCTGAAGGCAGCTAGGAGAAGACTGGCTTCCAGGCAGCTAGGACAAGGGTCTCAAAGCCCATCCCTTCAGTGATACACCTACCCCAACAAGACCACACCTCCTAATTGTGCCACTCCCTGGGCCAAACATATACAAACCATCTCATCAGGCATTCCCAAGAGATGCAGGACAGCCTGTGTGAAGGAAAGCATGTTCTGTGTTATTTTGACACACAGACACATACACACAGAGACACACACAGACACACACACGTACACACAGAGAGACACATGCAGAGACATACACAGACAGACAGACACACACAAACACACACACATATAAACACAGAGACACACACACAGACATACACACACATACATATACACACAGAGACACACACACAGACATACACACACAGAGACAGACACACACACAGATACACACACACATACACACATATACATACACACACATAGACACACACATACATACACACACAGACACACACAGACACACATACATACACACACACAGACACACACATACACACAGAGAGAGACACACACATACATACACACACAGACACACACACTATCACTCACATGGTAAACAGGATGGATATGTCCAGCCTGCAGCTGATCAGGAGATCATGACAGGAGATCCCCAAAGCAAGGAGGCTAGCTGGAATAGACACATTCATGAGTTCTGGGGTTGTGTGAGAGACCCTGTCTCTAATGAATAAGATGAATAACAACGGAGAAAGACCTGCAGCTGAGCACAACTTGGTCATAGCCCAGCAATGAATCCTAAACTACTTAAAACATGAGGGTTTTTCCTGACATTTTGGTTGGTTGGTTGGTTGGTTGGTTGGTTGGGGTTTTTTGGTAATTCAGTTTTACCCTTCTCCAGGATGAACTTCATAGACAGACTTTGTAGACAACAATGTCGAATTGCAGTGTCAGAAGGCTGAACAGCCGGATCCCGTGTGGAAAATACCCAGCATCTGCTCCTCGAGCCCTGTGCACCAGAGTAGAAGGGACCCTGACTGAAGCTATACCCACAGAATATGGCACCCCAATTCAGAAGAACTGAGTCACAGAAATGTAGGAGACCAACATAAAGGACATCACCCAACATAGTCACAGCCTTCTGTAAGTCACACAGAGGCAGGTCAACCATTGATGGCTGACTTGATGGCTACAAGGTCTGCAGCCCCTGAGCCAGTGATGCCCAGGCTCCAGGGTGGAACGTGAGCCTGTCAGGAATCATCATGAAACCAAGAGAGACCAGCTCTGGCCCACAGAACCCTGGTGGCCTCCACTGTTCTCCTTCAGTCTATTCAAAGCCCCAAGTCCCCTGCCACATCCTGTTTCTCATTCAGAAAGCAGGCTGATCTCAGGCATCTGCTTTTTTTTCTTGAATGGAATTGTTCGGTTGTTTGTTTCAGTTCCTCTTCAGGGATACCAAGGAAGCCCTGTTCCCCTTTTCCTGGTATTAGAAGTGCGTCAGTTTGAGTGTGAGCAAGTTAAAAAGTGAGGACTCAGGGTGGCTTCGTGGCTTCTGGGCATCGGAGGGAAGCACTACTCATTATTGTTTTGATTGTTTGTTTGCTTGTTTGTTTGTGTTTTCTATCTTCTTGCCAATTATCTCACGGTGCGTCTCCAAGCAGATGTGTTCATATCAAGAGCACCAGAGACAGAAGGCAAAGGTATCATCCTTGCCTGAAGGGAATCATGAGTCTCATCCTTGGGACACAGAAGTGGGAGGAATATAAAGTCACCATCCATGGCAGGGTGGGGTCCAAAGCCACCGAGAGCCACTGTGTCTTACCAGGCTAACTCTTGAACCATGGCTCTTTCATGATTAAAATAGGTTAGACCCAGGGAGACAGTGCTTAAACCATAAGCAGCAGGCTTTTGAATCAGAGTTTAGATTCCCCAGAACCCACATAAATGCCAGGTGGTTCTGATGACCCACCTGTAAAACCTGCACGCTGAAGGCTGACAGGAGATCCCCAAAGCAAGGAGGGCAAGGAGGCTAGCTGGAATAGACACATTCATGAGTTCTGGGGTTGTGTGAGAGACCCTGTCTCTAATGAATAAGATGAATAACAACAAAGAAAGACCTTTGACATCAGCCTCAGGCTTCCACATGCACACATGCATACATGCACACACGTGCACATGCGCACACGTGCACACACATACATATACACACCATACATGCAGGCACATGAAAAGAATAAAAGAAAGGAAAAAACTATCTACATGCACACATGCTCACACACACAGAGACACACACACACATATATACACACACATACTCACACACCTACACACACACACACACACACACAATGTTATCAGATGCCAAGAGGGTTCTCATTTCTTCTCTCAGCTTAGCTATGCAACCAGATACAGTCAAGTCTATGGGTTACTACAATGATTTTTTTGTCCCTTGCTTTCTTCTTTTTATTCAATCTGAGGCCCCGTCCTCACTTTCACAGTGAGCCTTCCCTCTTCAGTTCAAACTCCCTGAAAACACCTTCACAGACACACTAAGAGTGTATGCATCTCCCTGGTGATCCTGAACCTTCTCGGCAGGTAAGCATGCTTGCTGCGCAACCATGAGCTAAAGTTTATGTTCTTTCTTCTGTTCCTGACCTCGGCATCTTTTGTACCCTTTCCTCCCTGTGGCTACCCTGCCCTGACCTTGCACCAGCTAACCTCGGCCAAGAAACACTTCCCTTTCCTAGGGTCTAACACTTGACAGAAATGAGGGACACTTCCAGGCAGAGAAGTGGAGGTGAGGGAAAACAGACTGCCTAGGTCTAAGGGGTGTGTGTGTGTGTGTGTGTGTGTGTGTGTTGGTGTGTTGGTGTGTATGTCTGTATGTGTATGTGTGTGCATGTGTGTGTACATGTATGTATATGTATGTATGCACAAGCTTAGCTTGCACACAGGCTCATGTACATTCCTGCATGTGTGTGTAAGGGTCAGAGGTCAATGTCATGTGTCTTCCTTGATTGCTTCCACCTTATTTTTTGAGGCAAGGTCTCAGCTGAACCTGGAGCTCACCAATTTGGCCAGACTGACTGGCCAGCAAGCCCTGGCAATGCCCCTGCCTCCTCCTGCCATCACTGGATGACAGGCTAACACCATTGCCCTGCCCTTTATTCAGGAAACATGCCTGTGTAGCTTTGTCCTCTGGTAAAGGAGTTGGGCCCACTTGAGAGCTGGGCCTTGGGGACAGGAGGACCTGGTCACATGGAGTCCTAAGGCACAGATGGCCCAAGCCATGGCATCAGCAGGGATAGTCCTCAAAGCAAGATAAAGTTTCCCCTGACATTTCTCTTTCTTTGCCACTGAGCAAGGAAGTCTCAGCTCCAGTGATACTGGCACAATGTCCCCAGCAAGGAGCTGCAGGCTACCGTAAGCGTGTCACAGTATTACGAGTCACCTTTACCTAGAAACAAAATCCAAAGCCAGGCATAGTGCTATATGTTTATAGTTCCAGCTACTGGAAGAACAGAGAACGACACTGGAGTTCGGGAGTTCAAAGCCAAATACACATGTAGGAATGTACATGATCTTGTGCACTAGCTACACACACACACACACAGACATACACACACATACACACACACATACATACATACATACATACATACACACACATACATACATACACACACATACACACACACATACACACACATACACACACACATACATACATACACACATACATACACACACATACATAAATACACACACACACAGACATACACACACATACACACACATACATACATACATATATACATACATACATACATACACACACATACATAAATACACACACATACACACACACATACACACACACATACATACATACACACACATACATAAATACACACACATACACACACACACACCATACACATACATATACACACACACCATACACACACTTACATACACATACATATACACACACATACATACACACACACGCCTTACACCTAGGCAATCTGTTTTCTCTCAGATCTCACCTCCACTTCTCTGCCTGGAAGTGTCCTTCATTTCCTTCACATGTTAGACACTGGAAAGGATGTGAAAAACTCCTGTATTTTGAGACAAAAATCTATTTTACCCCAGGCTGGCCTCAAACTACATCATCAAGTCTGGCCTTGAACTTCTGATTCCCCTGCCTCTACCACTAAAGTAGTCGTGTGATCACAGGCTTGCTCCACCAGGCCCAGTTTATGCAGTGCTGCTAAAGAAACCCAGGACCTCATACAGGATAAACAGTCAACCGAGCTACATCGCTGACCACCTGCTATTTTTAAAGGTAATTATTTTTAATTTAAGGGTGCAAATTTAAAGCAAAGCCAGGTTTGGGAAGATTTGCCACTGTTCCTGAGTTTCTTATAATAATTTAACCCTTTGTCTCAAGGGTAGCTTACACATATTTTCTCCTCTTCTCCTCTCTCTGTGAAATTTTTTTCTCCCACTGCCATTTGCAGTAACAGGGGAGACACTTCATCAAGCAAGAGTCCATACAGTGAAAGGCCAACACTGCCCGCCAACACTCTCGTGTGGATGTGAAAAGGTTGGCCTCGCAGAGCAGAAGGGCAGGTCCTCGGGGCTGGCTGGCTAGTCACAGGGCACAACCACAGGGAGATCGGGTGATCGATGTCAAAGGGACCCATTGTGCAGCAGAGCAAACTCATGTCACTGATGAAAGCAGCCAGTTTCAACACCATGCAGCAGGGACGTTAATCAGAGCAAGCAGTAACTGCAACACTGCATTCGTTAATGAGCTAGAAGCGCCAGCCGCTACACATGAATACTTCAAAATATCATTCTGTGGAAAACTGAAAAACACAAAGGTCACCTGACAATTGAAAAAAAGAAGGAAGGAAACATTGGCCAAGGGCTGCCAGGATGACTCCACAGGTAAAAGCATTGAGTGTGCAGCCTGGGGACCTGAGCTTGAGCCAGAAGCTCATATGAAGGTTGTCGAGAGAACCAACTCCACAGACGGCGACCTCTGACCTCCACACGTGTGCCACAGCACACACAACTCCCACGCGTGTCCTGCATGAAACATACAACAGTAATAATTTTTATTAAAAAAATCAGAGAACAGACAGAGAGTTCGTTCAGTTGCTAAAGTGCTTGCCCTTGCAAATGTGAGGACCGAGTTCAGTTCCCAGAATCAATATAAATGCTGGGTGGGTGTGTTACTCAGGGTTCCCTAGAGGAGTGGAACGGATAGAATTCATATACATATGTATATCATATACATATACACACATACACACATGTATGTATATGTAACACATATGTGTGAATGGATATATTTGTGTGTGTGTGTGTGTGTGTGTGTGTGTGTGTGTGTTACTGGGAAGACCCATCTTTAACCTGGGCTACGCCTTCTGCATATATATATATATATATATATATATATATATATATATATATCATATGATATATTGGTATATATAGATATATAGAGATAGAGATATATGGATTTGTTTAAGTGACTTACAGGCTGTGGTCCAGCTAGTCCAAGAATGACTGTCTACCAATAGAAACTCCAAGAATCCAGTAGTTGTTCAGTCCATGAGGCTGGACGTCTCAGCCAGTCTTCAGTACACACCCGAACCTGGAGGAAGTAGGCTCTAATGCTACTGAAGGATTGGACTTGCCAGCCGGAGTGAGGGCAAGCAGGCAAAGAGAGCAAACTTTCTTCTTCCGTGTCCAGCTGAAGGCGTGGGTCAGATTAAAGGAGGGTCTTCCCACTACAAATGTTTTAATTAAGAAAAGTTCCTCACAGGTGTGCCCAGGTGCTTGGGTTTTAGTTAATTGCAGATATAGTCAAGTTGACTACCAAGAACAGCCATCAGAGTAGGTTTGCAGCCTTTCTGTAATTTCTGCCTCTGAAGACACAGATGGAGAGCGCAGAGCGAGGTAATTACGGAAAATAGCTACATCATCGAGCTCTGGGTTTGACTGAAAGACCTGACTCACTGAATAATGTGGAGAGCGAGGGAGGATGATTTCCAACATCAACCTCAGTCCTCCACATGCATACACACACATGCAGACATGCACATACACACATGCAGAGATGTATATACTACACACATGCAGACATTCATATACCACACATGTGCAGACATGCACACATACCCATGAATACCACACACATGCAGATATACATATACCACACACATGCAAACATGCATATGCCACACATGTGCAGATATGCACATACACCCATGCATACCATGTTTGTATGTTTGTTTGCTTGCTTGCTTGTTTCTGAGACAAGATCTCACATACCCTAGGCTGACTTCAAACCACTATGACTTTGAAGTCTTGATCCTTTGGTCCTCCAAGTGCTAGAGTTACAGGTGTGCACCACCATGCCTAGTATCAAGCTTCCTTCTTTATCCTCATGATATAATGTGGCATAATATGATGGCATGAAATGATGATATTTAGTATGATATGAGATCAGATGGTGATATAGTGTGGTATAGCAAAGCATGATATGGTATATGATATGGTATAGTGTGGTGTGGCATGGTATATTATGGTATAGTGTGGTGTGGTATATTATAGTATAGTATGATTATAGATAATGTATATTTTGATATTATATGCTATTATATCTGGATATTACCATTTCCACCTCTGGTCTCAGAAATCTTCAAATGCTTATACACAGTGGAGCCCCTGACCCTCACTGAGTGGCCTGCACCACACCCATGGGTCCCTGACAGGTCCTGTGTTTGGGGTTGGGGGGGAGAAAGCAACAGTCACTCCCTTCTGGGTTCTGATGCCAGGAGTCGCAATCCGCCCCCCCCCCCCCCCCCCGAGGGATGTGCTGTGCATTGCTCTCCCTATAAAGGTAGGGTCAGAAGTCATTGCAAGAGGAAGTGAGGCCTCAAGCCTGGCCTCCCCTCTCTGTCTTCAGGAAGCCCACACCTCACAAATCAGAGTTTAGGGCCGTGAACCCTGAGTGCCAGAACCTCTGTGCTTATGGACTGACACCAGCAAACACTTGTAGCCACTTACTCCGGGGTCAGTCACCCCAGAGCTGAGAGTGCAGCTCTGGGAGAAGGGATCCCTCCCTGGGGTCTGGGTGGACACTTTACGAGTGCATTTACTTCCTGTTGCCGTCTTTACAGCTTTCCCCAAAAGACTGTTGCCATGGTAACAGATGTCTTCGCCTTTTTGCTGTTCAATAAGTAAAATGACTTTAAAATTTTTTTAAACCTCCTTTAAACTTCATCGTAATGATCTTAGGGAAAACGGTCTCCACTGCATCGACTAAGTCTTTTAAGTGTATTAATTACCTGTCAGTAAAGTTTTCTAAATTAGACTCAAAATTCACAAAGCAGGTGATCCAATCCAGAGCCCACCCTGTCATTCTGGAAAGACCCTGACCTTCCCTGAGGCTCTCAGAATTCTCAGTAACACTTCTCAATAGTCTGTGGTGACCTGGGGCTTATCCGCTGGAGAGGCCACCAGCCACCAGCCCCAGCCCGTAATGGATCCAGCAGAGTGAAGTTCCCAGTTTTCCAGGGGGTAGGACACCCAAGATTCTGTCACTGCTGGCCTAGCTGAACCAACCTCCTGCCACCTCCTCTCTTCTTCCACCACTTCTACAACACGTGTTGAGGGTTACCTCATGCTGGGCACTGTGGTCCATGTTCCGTTTATAGGAGTGACCAAGATAAAGGCCCTACCCTCCTGGGTCCCTGGTTGTAATGTCAAAGACAGAGACGGAGCCATATTCAAATACACGTGGAATATCACATTACAGAAAGAGACAGAGCCAAGGGAGGAGCACAAAGACTGCAGAAGTGGTGAGAGAAAGCAGGAAGCTGAATTTCCGGGAAAGAACTTTCTAGAAAGCAGGAACCACAGCCCTGTCTTGGGAACAAGCGTATGGTGTTCTAGGACATTGCTCAAGGAGACTCAAGGGAAGCAAAACTGTACATCAGCTCAGGAGGCCCTCTGCCTCGCTCCACTTCCCAGGAGACCCTCTGCCCAGCTCTCCTCTGACCTCTTGATGTTTCTTATTCCAGCTGACTCGGTTTATCTGTAGCTCATCTGTATGAAACCTGGAAGCCTTAATCTTACAGTGTACTCTTAATTTCTAACTTTTTCTTGATTCTCTTTTATAGCTTCTAGTATTCTGACAAAAATTCAAAGATTTTTAGTAACCCTGTTAGGCATGGTTAATTAAAATCCACATACTTCCTATTAATATTTCCCCTTTACCTCTTAATTCCTCTCTGTGTGGATCTCTGTCTCTTCCCTGACCAGAACGTTGCCTTAGCTCATATGTTGAGTCATTTAAAGTGAGTAATAAGGGTGGACAAAGCCGCTTGCTGCACACATATAAGGACCTGAATTCAGATCCCCGGGACCCTCATTAAAAAGGTGTAGCTGCGTGCACCTGTCACCCCAGAACTGCTGAGAGTCAAAGACAGGAGGATCACTGGGTTTGCTGACTGGCAGTCTGGCTCCAGGCTCAGTGAGAGAACCTGTCTCAAGGAATAAGGAGAGTGATAAAGTCGGACATTGGTTGTCTTCCTCTGACCTTCCCATGTGTGCATATACCACAGGGATACAACATGCACTCACGCACATGCACACACACATGCACACACACACACACATGCGCTCGCGCACATACCTGTGCACATGCATATGCATAGGAGCTGGCTCAGTCTGCTCATAGCAGAGTGTTTACCTGGCATGTGCACAGCCCTGGGTTTTATCCCTGTAGTGGTAATAAACTGAGTAATAGGCAATGTGAAAGAATAAAGTAAAACGTCAGATTTGCCTGGTGTTGTCGTCCTAGAGACTTCTTGCTAAATATATAAATATATAAATAAATAAATATATATATAAATATATAAATAAATAATATATATTATTATATATAATATATATATAATTATATATATATATAAATAATATATATATTTATATATATATATTTATATATATTTATATATATAAATATATATAAATATATATAAATATATAAATAAATAAATAAATATATAAATATATATAAATAAATTCTTGCTCACCCCTTTCAGCTCTTTCTGAACTCTGGTTGGCTGGTTCAACTCAGCTGTTCTGGCTCAAACGCTTCTCCAAGCTGACTGATTTGATCTGGCTTCTCTCAGCTACTCATTGAATTGCTCTGCTTGGCCTCAAACTAGCTATGGCAACTTGTTAAACTTAAGATTAAAAAAATTAAGATTAAAACTTCTGGCTCCTTCTTTTTCTCTGGCTTCAACTGCCTCCGCTGACCTGCACTGAACTGCATGAACTCACAAACTCAACTCCACTGCACCGCACTCACTGCACAGACTCCCTGAGCTGCTCTTAAACAGTTTCCTTTTCTTGTGCTGGTCTCCTGAGAGTTGAGAGTATCCCATCTCCGACTCATTCTGTCAAATCTGTCTCTGATTCGTCACTTTGCCCCTCAGTTAGATGCCACTTTCAAACATGACTGCTTCCTTCTAGAAACTAACCTTACCTACATTGTCTGGGATTAAAGGTGTGTAGTGTGGTTGCATTCCAGTCAGATCACACAGACCTAGGTCTTTGGATATGATTCCTTGTCAGAGCTGCCATGTTGCTGGATTAAAATTTCTCTACAGGGGCTGGAGAGATGGCTCAGAGTTTAAGAGCACTGACTGCTCTTCCAGAGGTCCTGAGTTCAATTCCCAGCAACCACATGATGGGATCTCACAACCATCTTTAATGGGATCCAGTGTCCTCTTCTGGTGTGTCTGAGGACAGTGACAATGTACACATATACATAAAATAAATCTTTAAAAAAAATTTCTCTACAATGATGTATAATGAACTTCACAGAAATCCAGGCCTACCTCATTGGTCTTTACATGGGTTCTGGGCATCTGAAGTCCTTTACCCACTGAGTCGTCTTCCCAGTCCCCAACCCATGCATCCTTATCACATGTATAATTTATAAAGTAAGGCTTTTATGAGGGAGTGGCTTGCATAATGTCACACAGCTAATGCACCCCAAAGCTCAGCATCCTACTGACCTTGATGCCACAAGGACCAGTACCAGGAGCCCACCATGCACCCCCACCAGCCATCACTGTTGGGTACCTACAATGACCACACCAGGCCCCACAGGTGCTTCCTCTGAGTAAGGGGGCCCAGGGCTGCGTGTTGTCACAGGCTCCTCAGCAGACGTTATGTGTTCCAGGTAGAGAACCTCCTTTCTAACCTGGGACCTAATCTGTGGGGCAGTGTCCCCTGAACCAGCAACTAACTATCCAATACGCATCCATTTCGAGGACTGTCAGAAAGGGCGGGGAGATGACTGTGGATAAGGTGCTTGCTGCAGTTCGCGTCTCTAGTACCCACGTAAGAGCCAAGCACAGTCAGGTGTGATCGAAACCCCAGAGCACTGGGAGAGCGGAGGTGGAGTCAGAAAGATCCATGGACTGTGGTGGTTAGCCAGGCTATCAAAAAACAAACAAACAAACAAAAAAAAAAAAAAAAAAAAAAAAAAAAAAAAAAAAACAAGCTCTAGGTTCAATGAGAGACTCTATCTCAAAAACCCATATGGAGCGTGATGGAAGAAACACCTGAGGAGCTCTGGCCCGAACACACATGCTTACAGACACAGAGAAGGGCAGGGAGAGAAGGAACACACAAGCACGGCCACTGGCTGCTGCCCGTTCTCGGTGTGTTTACTATAAACACTATAAACAGAGATCGTTGACGTAAACATGGATACGCTCTGGAGCTTTTTTTAACTTTGCCGGGAAGGTGGCCATGAGCTCGGTGACTCACTGCTGCGTTCAAACAGAACGTTTCCTCACATCCCCCAAATTACACCCTCTCTGTGGAATCAGAAATCACGGGCTCAGAAAACATCCTTTATAGTACACGGGTACAAAGAACAGAAAAAGCATAATGCCTCACACCTAGAAGCCAGTCAAGAACGGCGGCCAAGACCCGTATTGCAACGCACAACTAGCGCCACCTTGTGGACAGGAGGCGTAAGTGACGCTGGAGGCCCAGCACACATGCCAACAATCAAATAGAAACACAGCCAGCTGAGGTCACCACTGTCTCAAGGCTCCCATGAAGAAACAACAGCGCTGACTCAGTTTGTCCTGGGCCTCTCTTGAATTTTTCTATCCAAGAAATACACGCTGTGTTTGCAAGTTGCACCAGAGCTAGGTTGGTGAAGTGGGGGGATGGTGCACCCATGAACAGGGGCTTGGGCGGCCAAGTGGAGATGCTAAACCCTGTGCATGCCTTTGTGTGGGCTGAGATCTGTTTTCAGTGGATTACTACAACACCCTACACCATCCAAGAAATGTCAGACAAGTTGACCACAGCAATTAAGTTGTCTGCCATCTGCGAGGGGCTTGGCTTACAGCTTGCTGAAGTTAAATATATTTTGAAAAGAAAAAAAAAAGTCAAGTTTCTCAATGTTTTGCCTATCTGTCAATCTCAGCCATGTTAGCCTTGGAGTGTCTGAAGGAAGGATTGTTCTCCCTCAAGGAATCATTTAGTATTGGCATGCTGAAATTTCAGAACCCAGGGAGCGCTCCAAAAATGAATTGCTCCTTGAGAAACCCCGATTCTAATCTTGGGGTTGGCAGAGCCAAAACCCGGCTAGAAAGTGAGCCAGGCTGCAAGATGAAGGTCTTCTATCATCACCCCAGATGGCAAGTTCTTTTCCAGAGGAGCCAGCCCTGCATGCAAACCCAAGCTCACATGCCTGCCTCCATTTCTTCAAGTCATAGGAGTACCTAAAGGTGACAGTCAAACTCACAGTGCGACACTCAAAAACCTTTACCCTCTGAGCTGTGTCTCCAGGCTGAGCTGTGGGAGGGGAGGGAAGATGGATCATCTATAATCCTACCATGTGCCTGCCTAGAACCCAGCTTTGACAAGAGCAACTTCCCATTCTTCTTGGAAACAAAGTATACCAGGACCAAGAAAAGCATCGTTGAATGTTGAATTGTTTCCCCTCTGCACAAGGCTGGGAAGACAATGTGTCTTTCTCAGGTGATAGACAGTTCTCATCTTAAAACAACGGAAAACTAAGTATGGTGGCTCACATCTGCAATCCTAGCTCTTCAGGGATAGGAGCGAAGGATTAAGAGTTCAAGGCCTGGGTTACATGAGAGACTCTGTCTCACAGAAGAGGAATAGAAGGAACTTGATGAGGCTGGGGAGGGGTGGGGGTAATAATGGTGGAATGCTGATAAACTGACTCCCTAGGAAGAAAATCGAATCCCTGATGTGAAGCTGTTTCAGTTTCCGTGATGTAAGTATGACTACACTGGCCAATGTCAAGCCATTGATAGTTTAATAGTCGGGTGGCAACACTCCTAAATCCTCAGCAACTATTTCCCAGAAGCTGCAGGAGCCAGCCTTCACTCAGAAGTGTCTTGGCAGAATAGAGAATGACCACCACTGCCCACATGCATTAGTAATTTGTTTATGTATGCCAATATGTCAGCCAGCATTGATCAAATGCCAACAGAGAAGCTGGAGAATAGAAGAGGGTCTGCCATTAAGACCCTTGAGGACAATGGCTGGTTTTATTGTTTGATCTGTTTAGAATGCTCTCTCCCCTTGTGGATACTTTAAAAAAAAATCATACAGTGGAAGAAAGACAGTGTCAGGTGTTGACACAACCAAATGCTGAGATGCGGTGTAGACTGGAGCAGACACTAATGAGCAGGAAAGCTCTGTAAATGTAGGGACAGCCACTTGGAATAGGAAGTCATTTCCTTGGATTCAAAAAGATTAGGCCTGAATGAGGGAGGGAGAGAGAGAGAGAGAGAGAGAGAGAGAATGAGAATCTGTGGAGGAAACTGAAAAACTGGATCACACACACAAACACAGAGATGGGGAGATAGGGAGATAGGGGGAGAGAGAGAGAGAGAGAGAGAGAGAGAGAGAGAGAGAATGAGAATCTGTGGAGGAAACTGAAAAACTGGATCACACACACAAACACAGAGATGGGGAGAGAGGGAGGTAGGGAGAGAGAGAGAGAGAGAGAGAGAGAGAGAGAGAGAGAGAGAAGAGAACACATCTGTGGAGCAAACTGAACCTGGATCCCATGTTTATACAGCAAGCATTCAAATGACTGAGATGTCTCCCTGCCTCCTCTTTACCTATCAGGCCTAGTCTTCAATTTTGCGGCTCATGAAAGTGATCTCTATTTGGTTTTTTAGATGTATTTATTTATTACATAGTGTTCTGCCTGCATATATGCCTGCACGCCAGAAGAGGGCGCCAAACCTCATTGCAGATGGTTGTGAGCCACCATGTGGTTGCTGGGAATTGAACTCAGGACCTCTGGAAGAGCAGTCAGTGCTCTCAACCTCTGAGCCATCTCTCCAGCCTGTGACTTCTATTCTAAGTGAGAGTACACACAGTTTTCTTGCCCATCCTGCATGTCCACATACATGCACATGTAACACACACATATACACACACACACTTATACATGCAAACACACATACACATATACACCCACATAAACACATACACTCATACATACAAATATACACACACTGACATATACACAATAACACATTCATACACTACACACAGTAACACACACATACACACACATTCACACACATACACACACCACAGCACAAAGAAGCCAATTTTCTGTTCTACTTAAGAAAAAACATATTACCTGCACTATCAGAGGAGAAGGACCCAAAATATTATCAACAGCCGTATCCTTACTGCCTGCCTGTCCAGACAGAGTTCCACATACATTCTCTGATTTCACGCAGTGTCCTGACACAGGCAAAGATGTCCCTTTATAGATGGGGCAGTTGAGGCTGAGGGACGCCTGTAACTTTTCTGAGATCCCCGTAGGAGAAGCAGGGCCAACACCAGCTCCTGATAGGAGTACAGTGACTGTTTTCTGGCCTTAGAATGTGCTACATTGAAAGGCAAGGAACTGACTCGATATCAAATATACTGCTCATATCCTTGGAGTTATGCCATTTGTGTGGTGACAGCCACTAGGCAAGAATTGCCTCTTTCCATCTACAGACTAATTACTGTCCTGAAGAGGACACACATGCAGAATAGTCGACTGATTATATCTGCCCAGACAGAGTAATCAGCCCTTAATAATCCTGCATCACTAAGGTCTGTCAGATGACTCTGGGCCAGAAGGCTGAAGATTTGATGCTCGAACGTTCGGTAGTATAGGGGCTTTTCAGGTGTTCAGAGGTCTCTATAAATTGGCTAAGTTTTAGAAGCTATGCTTAGTGCTTCCCATAACTTCAGTTAACTCAGTCATTCTGGATTTCTGACGGGGTTGAAGACCCATAGTCTCATAGCCAATCCTGGCTATTTACTTTGAGAGAAAAGATCTGAGTAGATAGTTTTCAGCTGACATTCATTCTAAAGCAAAAAAAAAAAAAAAAAAAAAAAAAAAAAAAAAAAAAAAAAAAAAGAGCCAGGATCAAAAAGTAAGTGTTTTAGTTAGAAGAGATGACAGAGGTTCTGGTTAGTCAACAAAATGATGGACTGGGTATTAGAACTATCTTATACCTCACTGGTACAATTAGGAATAAGTATGCTCTAACTGTATTTTGAGAGAAAAGTTTTACTTTAACAGGAAGAGTGTTATGTAGGAGGAGCTAAGTGGGAAGGAGTACTGAGAGGAAGAGATGGAACAAGGAGAGAAGTTGAAGGAGAGGAGAAGCTAGGTGATGAGAGAGAGAAAGAGAGAGGGGGCATGGAGGCAGATGTTCACAGGTCTCCACCAGTCAAAGATAGTTTTTATATCTAGGTTGGGTATTGGGTTACGCTTCTGATTGAGCATTACCAAACTTATAAATCCTTTGATTAACATTTTTAAAAAATTATATAAAAGCAAAAAGGAAAGGGGGGGCATGGGACAGGGGTTTTCTAGGGAGGGGAAATGGGGAAAAGGGATGGCATCTTAAATGTAAATAAAATAAAATTAAAAAAAACAAATACACTGCTCATGAAAGTATCTGTGGGCTGAAACATGGCTCAGCTGGCATGGGAGTCCATTCTGTCTCTGGACTTCTGGAGAAGGATAGAGGTGGGTAGAAGAAAAGTTGTCCTCAGGGTGGCCATGTGGACCTTAGGGAAACTTTAGAGTCCATAAGAACTGAGAACTGAGGTGTCATTCTTGTTCAGGGCTAGAGTGTGCAGTTAGCATGCACAAGGCACTGGGTCAGTCAGCAGTAACAGAGGACTCAGGATATAATTCAGACCAGAGTAGATCTTCAGCACATCCAAGGCCCTGACTCCATCCCAGGCCGGCCCTGTAACAAGCTATCACCATCTACCTGATACGGGGACTCCACACCACCACAGACATGCAGCCTCAGGCACAGGCAGCACAGACGCCTTTTGAGGGACTGGCTCTCTGCAGAGTGGCCTTTGCAAACACCAGATCACATCCCAGTAGATGTTGGTGCTCATCTGAGTTGACCCCAACAATGCCAGCAATGCTAGGCCGGCTCAGCCACACAGTCATTTTCATGGGTTCCTTCTCCTCTCTCACAGCCCCTCCCCACCCCCATGCATGTGCCACAGGAGTTTACATTTCTATCCAGAACACAGGAGCCAAACAGGCCACCTCACAGCCCCTAGGTCACTAGGTACCACACCCTGCCTATGTCTCTTCTTCCCAGCTAATGGCTGTCAGCATCTTTATTCACCAATCAGAAATAACTTGGGGCAAGGTCACTTGGGTCTACATGTGGACTTTCTCATCTCTGAGGCAACCAGATATCAGGACCCACACTTAGTGTTACAATTCACAGCAAAAGACACAGCCTCAATAAAAGACAGAAGGAGATGAAGCCAGAAGATTAGAACTGTTTGTTAGAGTTAGTGTGAGGCCAAGCCGAGCAATAGAAGAGAGAGAGAGACAGACAGACAGACAGACAGACAGACAGACAGACAGACAGACACAGAGAGCAGATTGAACCAGTCAGCCTGGAGAGGAGTTTGAGCCAGAACAGCTGAGTTGAACCAGACACCAGAGCTCAGAAAGAACTAGAAACTGAGTTTATTCAGCAGTGAGTCTCAAAGCTTCCAGGACTAGGGCTAGGTTAGCAGACAGAGGCAGTCAGTAAGCATCCGAGATGACAATTACATTAGATGAATAAAGGACACATTTACATCTGGAATCCAGCAACGTTTACAGATAATATGGGGAATGAATTGAAAGGGGGCAGTGAGCAAAAAGAAAGAAAGGGAAGGGTAGAAACATTAAAACATATACATACATATGTATGAAAATATCAATAAAAACAGAATGAGGGGGGCTGGAGAGATGGCTCAGTGGTTAAGAGCACTGACTGCTCTTCCAGAGATCCTAAGTTCAATTCCCAGCAACCACATGGTGGTTTACAACCATCTGTAATGGGATCTGATGCCTTCTTCTGGTGTGTCTGAAGAGAAAGACAATATTCTCGCATACAATAAATAAATAAATCTTCAAAAATATTTTTTAAAAAAGGGAGCTTCAACATAGTTTTTCAAGGGAACTCAATTCAGCCCACATCACCTACAAAAGGCAAAAAAAAGAGAGAGAGAGAGAGACTCTCTGTGCCTCCCAATGGCAGCAGAACTTCTTTATAGAGAGCTATAAAGAAATGCACATTTTGAAAGAAAAGCACTTTAAGCTAAGAACATAAATCAGATTTTTTCCCCAGCACGGAGCAATGGCACCTTCTCACACATTTATCATTTCAAAGGATTTCCTCCACAAAGCTCTTCTGAGAACATCCTTGGGAGGTTTAATCCAGCCCGAAGAAAAAGAAACGAATTCAAGAAAGAGACTAAATAAGTTAGGTTCTATATACATCTCATCCAAAAATATGTTTTTTAAGATTAACAAGTCGAAAATATCGGAATTTCAGTCCAGGGATATATCTCAGTTGGCAGAGTGCTCCCCCAGCATGCTTCAAGCTCCAGGTTCGATTCCCAGCACACACAAAGTGTGTGTGTTAGCACACACCTGTGATCCTAGCACCTGGAAGGTAGAGGCAGGAAGGTCAGAAGCTCAGCTACTGTCTGTCTCTCTCAAAAAAGAAAACATTAGTTTTTTGCTGTCTTGGGTACAGTCCCCACAGTAGACCCTGAAGTAGGGGCTTAGAAAAGAGGGATTCGGGCAATTTGCAGGAGAAAGGCCATGCTGTCAGAAACGAGTGACGATCTGGCAAGCAGGTAGTGAGGCAGGAAGCAAAGAAAAAGTGACAACATCAAAATTCTTGTGTTGCCGGGCAGTGGTGGTGCACACCTTTAATCCCAGCACTTGGGAGGCAGAGGTAGGTGGATTTCTGAGTTCGAGGCCAGCCTGGTCTACAGAGTGAGTTCCAAGACAGCCAGAACTACACAGAGAAACCCTGTCTCAAAAAAACAAAAACAAAATTCTTGTGTTGTCTGAAAATAAAACAAAACAAACACAAACAGAATCAGTTTTGAACCGTAAAATGATGCAAGAATGTGGAAACAGGGAACCTACTGAGTGTCAGGCAAAGTTAGACAAGAGTCCAACTCTTAGATGCAGCCAAGGGGCCAGGAGAGGCCCAATGCAAAATCAAAACCTACTCAAAGTGTTATGAGGGGTGTGGTGGTTTGAAAGAAAATGGCCTCCAGAGGTCCATAAGGCATTGCATTACTAGGAGGTGTGGCCTTGTTGGAGGAGGTGTGATCTTATTGGAGGAAGTGTGTCAGTGGGGGGTGGGCTCTGTGGTCTCAGATGCTCAAGCCAGACCCAGTATCTCACTGTCTCCCTGGTCATCAGCTACCTATTCAGCCCCATGTCTGCTTGCATGCTGCCATGCTTCCCACCATGATGATAATGGACTGAACCTCTGAACTGTGAGCCAGCCCCAATTAAATGTTTTTCTGTACAAGAGTTGCAATGGTCATGGTGACCATTCACAGCAACAGAAACCCTAAGACAAGGGGTTTAATGATTTTCTTGGTGTAGTTAGCAATTATGAATTCTAGAGATGACATCATGAATATTGGTCATGTCTAGATATCTTTCCAAGAAGCTGGACCCTGTTATAACCCCTCAGCCTATGTCAGGTCTAGCAGGGTTGTGTCCAGGGAAAGAATGAAGACCACATACCTGGAAGGAGACAGTGTTCCCCTGATGGTCCACGTGGCACAGACTCCAGGGTAGGTGCTTCCTACTCTGACCCAGGTCAGCTCTGTTCACTAGCTCTCCCACCCTGAGGGACAGGTCACCAGAGGCTTATGCACACTGGGCTGTACTCTCCGTATGGTGGTTGGTTTTTTAATCCCAATCCTTAAATGTATTCATGGTCTTTGACTCAATGTTTCCACTTCCAGAAAGAAAGTGCTCTAAACTTTAATGAGGGCTTTCCTAGCATCACTTCCCAAACATGTGCAGGGTCTTTATAGGCACACACCCCTGGGGGAGCTGGCCTGCATGTGCAGGGTCTTTATAGGCACACACCCCTGGGGGAGCTGGCCCGTGTGTGCAGGTCTGTAATTATACTCGTGACTGTATAAGGATGCTCTTTTGGGGGAATCGGCCTGAATCTGTAAATAGCCCTGGAATGAATGCCAAAGGAAAGAGTCATGTGTGCCCAAGGCCAGGGCCATTGACCTTCTAGAATGTCCGTGCTTTATGGCAGCAAGATGGCATCTCTAACATGCGACAGCTGCAGAGCTGGCAGGAGACAGCACAGCCCAGGATGGCCTCAAGGGTCCAGAGAAAGCAAACTATGATAGCACCTGACTTTGAAGCCCCAAAGCCTGCCCCTGTGATATACTTCCTTAATTAAGACTGCTCCTCCTAGACCTAACCTAACAGCACCATCAGATGGGGACTAAGTATCCAGAGCATCTGAGTCTATGGAGGAAATTCTTATTCAAACCACCAAGGTGCTAAATTTGGCAACCATGACTAACGCCGAAGTCATCAGTTTTATTTGTGTGTGAGAACATTAATGTAAATATAGTACATGCACACATCCACATATATGCTCACAAATCACCAGGTAACTATGTTGTGGTGGTTATTCTTTTCGATAAGAGTTTACTGTAACAAAATTTAAACAGCCAAGGAAAGTGCTGAATGAGACATAAAAACACTACCCAAGCGCCTGACACTCACTGGTTAACAGTTGTTAATTTGCTGCTTTCCGGGGTAGAGGAGGTGACTATACGTATTGTCTTAGTTACTTTTCTACTGCTATGAAGAGGCATCATAACCAAGGCAGTATATAAAAGAAAGCATTTAACCAGGGGCTATAGAGGTTTGAGCTCATGGGGAGTGGCATTATTTGAAAGTCTTAGGAAGTATTGCCTTGTTGAAGTGAGTGTGGCCTTGTTGGTGTGGGCGTGGCCTTATTGAAGTGGGTGTGGCCTTGTTGGTGTGGCGTGGCCTTGTTGGAGTGGGTGTGGCCTTATTGGAGGAGCTGTGTCAGCAGGAATGGGCTTCGAGGCTTAGAAGTTCAAGTCAGACCCCATCAGTGGATCACTCTCTCTGCTGCCTGCTGATCTGGATATAGAGCTTTCAGCTGCTTCTGCAGCACCGTACCTGCCAACATGCCGCCATGCTTCCTGCCGTGTCGATACTAGGCTAAACCTCTGAACTGTCAGCCAGCCCTAATTAAATGTTTTCTTTTATAAGATTTGCCATGGTCATGGTGTTGCATCGCAGCAATAGTAACTCTAATGAAGGCAGGATCTTACTTAAGTTTCAAAGGATTCGTTCATAGCAAGCACGGCTGAGAACATGGTGGCAGCAGCAGGCAGACGGGCAGGCAGTAGCGGAGAGCTTACCTCTTATGCACAGTTAGAGCCAGAGCGGGCTCGGTATAGTGTGGCTTTTGAAACCTCAAAACTTGCCCACAGCGACACACTTCCTCCAACAGGGCTATACCTCTTTCTTTCTTTCTTTCTTTCTTTCTTTCTTTCTTTCTTTCTCTCTTTCTCTTATTGGACACTTTATTTACATTTCAAATGTTATCCCCTTTCCAGGTCTCCCCTTAGGACCCCCTGTCCCATCCCCCACTTCCCTGCCTCTATGAGGGTACCCACCCACCTTTCCACCTTCCCACCCTGGCATTCCCCTACACTGGGACATCAAAACCCCTCAGGCCCAAGGGCCGCACCTCCCACTTATGTCCAACAAGGCCATCCTCTGCCACATATGTGGCCAGAGCAATGGGTCCCTCCATGTGTACTCTTTGGTTGGTGGTCCAGTCCTGGGGACTTGGGGTGGGGGGTTCTGACATGTTGACACTGTTGCTCCCCATTGGGCTGAAAACCCCCTCAGCTCCTTCAGTCCCTTCTCCAACTCCTTCATCAGGACCCCGAGCTCAGTCCAATGGTTGGCTTTGAGCATCCGCCTCTGTATTTAAGGCTATATCTCTTAATCCTTCCTAAATAGTTTTACCAACCGGGAACCAAGAATTCAAATATATGAGCCTCTGGGACCACTCTCATACAAACCACCACAAATATACTCAAAAGTAAGGAATCCTATAGCATGCTTGTCCAGGCTAAGAAGACAGTGTACATTGTTATACATCTAATAGTTAGTGTATACCATGTGTACATTTCACAAGTTACACAGGATTTGTATCCCTAACAACAGAGTGTAAGAGTGAATGTTTCAGCCAGGCTCTGGGGTTCATGCCTATAATCCCAGGCCTTTTGAGGCTGAGCCAGGAAGAGGAAAAGTTCGAGGCTAGCCTGGGCTACCCAGTAAGATGTTACACAGCACTTTCCCTGCAAAAGCAATGCTCTGAGTTCCATTCTCAGCACTGGAAAGTAAGTTTCCTTATGCCAGTGCAGATCAGACAGGTGAAGGCACAGCCCAGAGAGGACGGATCCTGATTCTGGTGAGAACAGCATAGAATGGAGCTGGAAACATGGCTTGGAGCACTGGCTGCTCTCACAGATGACTCAGGTTCAAGTCCCAGCATCCACATGGTGGCCTGCAACCATCTGTAACTCCAGTTCCGGGGATCCAGCACCTTTTCCTGGCTGCAGGCATTGAGCACACAGCGGTGCACAGACATATATGCAGGCAAACACTCATACATGTAAAAATAAGTTCATCTTTAAAAACAAAAAGATTAGGTCAGAACACTTATCTGTTCTTTAGGTACTGTCATGTCTGCTCACAGGGGCCCTTATAGTGTGATGGTTTGTATATGCTCAGCCCAGGGAGTGGCACTATTAGAGGGTGTGGCCCTGTTGGAGTAGGTGTGACCTTGTTGGAGTGGGTGTGGCCTTGTTGGAGTGGGTGTGTCACTGTGAGCATGGGCTTTAAGACCCTCATCCAAGCTGCCTGGAAAGTCAGTCTTCTCCTAGCAGCCTTCAGATGAAGATGTAGAACTCTCAGCTCCTCCTGCACCATGCCTGCCTGGATGCTACCATGTTCCTGTCTTGATGATAATGGACTGAACCTCTGAACCTGTAAACCAGCCCCAATTAAATGTTGTCCTTATAAGAGTTGCATTGGTCATGGTATCTGTTCACAGCAGTAAAACCCTAACTAAGACCCCGGGTTTCTGGGGCTCCTTGGCCAATGAGCCTGACTGAATCAATGAGTCCAGATCCCAGTGAGTAAGACACTGAACATCAACATCTAGCCTTGAGAAGCCTTCACACACATGTGCATGTGCACGCATAAGCACAAATAATTAAAAGATGTTAATTAATGGTGCTGCTCGCAGCAGTAAAATCCTAACTAAGACACTTAGCCTTTGTCTTTTCTCTATTTTCTCTATTCCATTATTTTTTTCTTCTTGAACTGTGTGGTTTTCTTCCTAAGGAAGTTGGCCCAGATGCTCTAACAAAAAGACCCAACAGTGACTCAGCGTTTTAGGTAAAATGGAAGGCTGTCAACTCACCAATCACAGATGCCCAGCAGATGGACTTGCCCCACCAGTCTCTCACAGTCAACTTTTAACATTTAGGGTAGAGCCATAGCTTGGTATGTCTCCAAAATTCATATGTTGGATATTAGGTCCCCCACGCAATCATGGGGAGATCTCCAGGAGGGAAGTCAGTGGATCAACAGAATTCTGCCTTCATGAGTGGACCAATCAACTCATATGTAAACGATTCCATGGTCACTGGGGAGTAGCATTGTAATACAAGTGGCAATTTGTGGCACGCTCACTCTCCCTTTCTGATGCCTCCATGTGATGATACAGCATGAGATCTTCAGGGTGCCTGCTTCATGGTCATGGATCTCCCAGCCCTTAAAACTGTGAAGCAAGTAATCCTTTACCCTCCGTGAATTACCCAATTGGAGTGCTTAGTTACAGCAAGACAGTGAATGTAGACAGGTGTCCAGGTTCCCCACACCCTGCTTCTTTACCATGTCCTAAAAGAGACTACTCTCTCCTGCAGTGTCCATGCTGCTTGACACCTCCAAGTCCTATCTGTGACTGGGAGAAGGCACACTATTTTTTTAACACCCCTGTCCTGGGATGACCCACACTATATATCCATTGGGATCTATTCATATGACCACAGCAAATCCCGAGAAGGCTGAGACAAGCAACAGAGTGCCAGGCATGAGCAGCAACCTTTCTGACCTCACAGTCTCCACAGGCTGCGATGTGGCAAGGTTTAGCCTCATCCTTCAGACAGTTGCAATCGAGGCATTGGCTTGGGTTCCAGTCACAGCTTCAGGCTCAGGCTAATCTTAGGTCCCCGTTTCCTCCTCCTGTACAGCAATTACACCGATGTCTTCAACCCCTGAAAGTCATCTCTGAGGCATCAATTCCCCCGACTCCGGTTAGTGCTGACATTCTGACCTCCTTCCATGAACCACAAGTGTTCTTTGTGACATCTAGGATGGAGAATTCTTACCAGGGGTTTCAGTATACATTGCCTGGACCCTCCAGCAAAGTCGCTGTACATACCAGCTGTAACCCTACAAGACATAGTCCCTAAATAACAACGTGTGTATGCATTGACCCTGTGATCTGTGGAGGTTGTTCTGTTAACAGACATGAAAATCATGGCACCCATCTCGTTGTACAGTTTCCACTCAAGCCTTCTTATTGACAGTTCTTTTGCTGTGAAGAGACACCACGACCAAGGCAACTCCTTTTTTAAAAAAAGATTTATTTATTTTATGTATATGAGTACACTGTAGCTGTCTTCAGACACAGAAGAAGGCATCCGATCCCATTACAGATGATTGTGAGTCACCATGTGGTTGCTGGGAATTGAACTCAGGACCTCTGGCAGAGAAGTCAGTACTCTTAACCGCTGAGTCATGTCTCCAGCCCCCCAAGGCAACTCTTATGAAAGATTTTATGGGGGCATGCTTACAATTTCAGAGGCTTGGTCCATTATCTGTATCCATGGAATCTGTCAGCACACATGGCAGGCCCTGGAGAAGTAGGAGAAAGCTACTTCCTGATCCACAGGCAGAGATAGAGATCTGAGCCCGACATGGGCCTCAAAGCCAACCCATGATGACATACTTTCTCCCTAATACCTCCTAATCCTACCAAAGAATTCCACTCCCTGGTGACTAAACATTCAACTATATGAGCCTATGGGGGGTGTGGGGAGGTGTGGCTTTCTTATTTAAACCATCCCAGAAGCCCTTGGAGGACTAGTGCTCTGTTGATGGGTGGTAGTGTTTTGAAAAGAATCTTCTGAGAAGATCTCCACAATGGCCTTAAAGTGTAACCAGGTTATAACAGATGCCGAACAATTGCGGAGTGGAGTCCTGAAGGTCCTAGAACGCTTAGAATGGTCAGTGTAGCTCAGGTTCCACTAGAAGTCCCTGCGTTAACTTCCTCTTTGCTCTGCACTCTGGCAGCCCAGGATTCCCTTTTCTTCTGGAAATATGAGCTCGGGCTGCTCAGATCACATCCACCTGCAACAACCTCTTCCCCTTTCCACCCTCATTGCTGATATAGAATCCCACAGCTAACGGAAACTGACAAGTACTCATGAGACTGTCTGCCTATGATTCTGAATTCCTCCCTCCCCAGAAGAAATGTACCTAAGTAATTGGAGGATACAGGTACTCCATCTCCATGGCAGACACCTTTGCCCCGCCTCTGGCTTCAAGCACATACTATGGACTACCCATCATCACTTGCCAGGGGAGCTCTCTCCCTCTCTGAACCTTTAAGAGGACACCTCCACTTTGCCCCACAGGCTAGTGCTCTCCTCTAAGCTCTCACGGTCTTTCTGTGGCATTCATAACTCCCCCAGTAAAGCTCTTAGTCAAAAGGACCATGTGCCTCAGTGTCCCCTCCAGCCCCTAGTCTGAGCTCATCATTCACAATTTCTCAAACTGGCACAAGAGGCCAGATTTTCATTTTTCTCCAGCCTTTGACCTGCCTTCCTCTTTACGGTTCATAGTCTGGCTTTTAACTTAAATACGATTCATATGATCCCGTTACTTGGTGGCTTTACTTAGAAGCCATCATAGGGATATTAATTAGCCTAATCTCAACATTACTGTATCTCAGGAAATAACGGAAGTCCTAGAATAAAAAAGAAAAGAGACGCAGCATTCGTCAAAATGCGCATGCGTTACGTTCCTCATCTTGCGTAAACACTTTTGTGATGCCCCAAATCAATTACAATATTAACATCCAAACATAGTTAATTTTAAAAACTGGGCAGGGCTAAAGAGATGGCTCAACAATCTCTCTTGAGAGTCCACTGTTCTTGCTGAGAAAACAAGTTTCACTCCATCTCCTTCCGGAGGCTCACAACTGCCTCGAAGTCCAGATCCAAGAGATCCAATGCCCTCTTCTGGCCTTCATGGGCACTGCACTCACGTATGTGCACATTCCAACACGCATACATAATTTAAAATTTTTAAAATAAGTCTTAAAAAAAAAAAACTAGAGCAGGACATGATAGTGTACATCCTTGACCCCAGCCCTCAGGGGGCAAAGGTAGGTGGATCTCTGTGAGTTCCAGGCCAGGTAGGACTACAGAGTGAGACCCTGTCTCAAAACAAACAAAAACAAACACATAAAATAAAACTAAAACAGTGACTTAGGAAAGCTGAGGCAGGAGGACAAACTGGACAGCCTGGTCAGTTTAGGAAGACTCTATTTCATTAAAAGTCTGAGGTGACTGGAGGGGAACCTAGGGAGTAGAGTGTTTGACTAGAACACACAGAGACCCTGATTCTATGCCTAGCACCATATCAACAAAACAGACACTGATTACAGATACCACGTAAGTTGTAATGCTAAACAGAAAAGTTAAAAGGTCCTGATAACCATTAACATGAAACCCAGAGGCTTGAGGGGAGCATGTATCCTTGGGAAAAAGGTGCCCAGAGACGTGGTCACCTCAAGATTATCCTTCCGTTTGTAAGAACCACGGTCACTCTGAGATACAGCACAAGTGCTAATCAAGTGGGGAGGGGAAGTCCCTCTGCACATCCACCTTTCCTAGATGCCACAGGGTTCAAGTAAGTCCACCACCCCAAACACCGAAGGAGAGGAGAGATGGCTCCCGAGGGTGTGGAGCTTACAGAGGCCACAGAAGGTCCACCTCAGCTATAGGATTGCAGCATGGTGGTGGAGGTGTGTGCCATTAATCTTCAGCACTCAGAAGGCAGAAGCAGGCATATCTCTGTGAGTTCAAGACCAGCCTGGTCTACAAAGCAAGTTTCAGGAGAGCCAGGGCTACACAGAGAAACCGTCTCAAAACAAAACAAACAAAAACAAACCACCTTGTTTCAATGGACGCTAGCTGCCAGCTGCCACCTCAGTGTACTGTAGATATTTTTCTTAACAGTCAGAAGTTGCTAAGCTGAAGATTGGCTTTGTATTTTAATGTAACGGGTTATTGCATGGTTGGTTTTTAAAATTTGCTTAATAGTATCTTTGACATACAGAAGCTTTTAATTTTGTCAGGCTTATCAATATTTCAGTTTAACCTCTTATTTTGTTATGTTGTCATAATTCACAGCACGGCACGAGAGAGCTGTCCCGTCCTAGATTAGCTAGTCCCTCATCCTTGCTGCCTCCTGAGATGATCACGTTATTATGGTCGTGTGTCCCATTTCCTAGAATGCTTTCTTCACCACCAGGGTAATTTGTTTATATAAACTATGTTGCTGCTGACTAGCTTAAAAGCTATTTGTTCACAATTTTGCTAATCGGTGACTTTTTAAGGGGAAGAAGTGAGACTTCAGCAAGTTATTCCACCCTTCCGTGTGCACCTCGTAGCACTGCTGAAAGATAAGCAATAACATTTCACGGAGACTGCTTTTGGGGCGCCACATCAGCACGGTTCCTGTGTACCCAGTCTGCTGCTTTCCCGACTCAGACTACCACTTTTGTGATCCCAGGTGTTAACTCCAGGGTCACTCTGATGCTGACCATCCGGTTTCTCTTTAATAGAAAGCTATGGTTGTGCCAACAATATCAGTTCACTTGCAGCCACCTCAACCACAGTGGGGAAGGCCAATCATTGGCAAGTCCCCACGATACCCACACCACCCTCTTCCTTCAGCTCACAGTCAGGGCAATCCACACGAAGCACAGCGCTGTGTAAAGCTGGGGCTGCTGGAGATATTACCCTGGACACCATAACCAACACTGTAATGGTCTCTGTGTTTTATTTCCATATTTGTGATCATGGCATCTTACACTAGTGTTCATCACATGACCAGTGTTGAGCCTTTCAAACATGGCCACCTACGGTTCTAGTAACCTATGCCTCTTCATACAGGCAAATTCTCTGGAACCAGCCACGTCGGTGCTTGGCTCAAGCCTAGCATTGACACCCATTCACACGTGCAGTGGACCTCTGAGTGAATATGGTGTATACAAAACGGAATCCGACTGATTCCTCCGAGGCCTCTACTCACACCTAGCGTGAGCCTTGTCTTGTCTAGGATCACCCATTATTAAGCCTCTGCAGCCCATGTTTCAGAACAGTTTCTTCACCACCTGCACAGTTTGTACAAACTGTTGCTTCTGACTGGCTTGAAAACTATGCATTCACAATTTTGCAGACCAGTGACTTTTTTAAGGGGAAGAAGTGTTTTTCCCAAGTTGTGAGCCAGCTCCCAAGGACTTGTGAGGTTCATCCTGGAAGGAGACAAGAAAACTGAGAAGCCTCTATCTAAGCCAAGGTGGCCTCACTCCCTCCATTTCCCTGATACCTGTCTCCGAAGGCAGGGGTCTGCTCTCAGCTGTCATCACTAAGTGCTATGCTTTTGAAAATCAAAGCCCCAAAGTGACTGGTTACTCCGTGTGTGTGTGTGTGTGTGTGTGTGTGTGTGTGTGTGTGTGTGTGTGTGTCTGTCTGTCTGTCTGTCTGTCTGTCTCTGTCTCCATTTCTCTCTCTCTCCCTCCCCTCTTCCACTTTCCCTGAGACACCAAAAGCACGCTGATAAATATGACCAAACATGTCCATTTCTGAATGCTACCCCGTCAAGCCTGTATGAAAGGATGGTGGACTTGCACCAGGGAGATTCAGACTAGGGAACAAGCTTAACTAAAGAATGCACTGGTTTGGCTGCAAGTAGCTTTAGGGTGTACTAGAAGCTTAGTCTTTTAATTATAATATAGACTCATAATAACACGTGAAGCTATAAGCCAAAATCAGATATGGTTAGACTACAAAGCCTTCATTTCTTTGACCTAACTCTGGGTCTGTTTCCTTCTATCCCATCATGCCAAACCTGTCCTAGGACACTGGTTCCCACCTGGTGATGTAGGAAGGAGGGACTATACCTTGCATACTCTGTAGGAGAGAACTATATATCTCACATTCTGTAGGAGGGAACTATACCTTTTTACGCTGTAAGAGGGAACTATACCTTCCATACTCTGTAGGAGGGAACTATACCTTCTGTACTCTAAAGGAGGGAACTATACCTTCTGTACTCTGTAGGAGGGAACTATACCTTCTGTACTCTGTAAGAAGGAACTATACCTTCCCATACTCTGTAGGAGGGAACTATACCTTCTGTACTCTGTAGGAGGGAACTATACCTTCTGTACTCTGTAGGAGGGAACTATACCTTCCATACTCTGTAGGAGGGAACTATACCTTCTGTACTCTGTAAGAGGGAACTATACCTTCCATACTCTATAGGAGGGAACTATACCTTCCATACTCTGTAGGAGGGAACTATACCTTCTGTACTCTATAGGAGGGAACTATACCTTCTGTACTCTATAGGAGGGAACTATACCTTCTGTACTCTATAGGAGGGAACTATACCTTCTGTACTCTGTAGGAGGGAACTATACCTTCTGTACTCTATAGGAGGGAACTATACCTTCTGTACTCTGTAAGAGGGAACTATACCTTCTGTACTATGTAGGAGGGAACTATACATCTCACACTCTGTAGGAGGGAACTATACCTTCTGTACTCTGTAGGAGGGAACTATACCTTCTGTACTCTGTAGGAGGGAACTATACATCTCACACTCTGTAGGGGGGGAACTATACATTCTACACTCTGTACAACACCTCCCTTCCTATAGCCTGCACGGTGCCTATTCAAGGGATGCAGAATAGGGGAAGCCTTAAGCAACACAGAACTGAGGTTTCAGTGATTGTGGAAGATGGAACAATGGACATTAAAGGACAGCTAACAATTTGTGATAGGTACTTCACTTTAAGTTCTACCTACTCCCTGCTGCCCAGGTGCCAGCCATCTCTCCACTTATCAGAATACTCAGTGATGCCTTTCCCTCCAAACCACTCAGTGACAAGTACTCTTACCTCCCCAAACTGACCCTCAATCTCTTATCTATCCCAATGTGGCTGATTCTGCTTCTGCTTCAACACCAACAGGGCAGGCAGACCTGTCGTTATGCATAATGAGACCGTCTCACATAAAGGTTGTTTGTATTGAGTTTTATGGCTAACAGCATCTTCCAAACACTTCCTCACCTGCACATTCCCTCCTGTATCTTCCTTTCACTTACCAAGTCCTTCTCATGCTAGAGGTCTGGCAAGACACCTGAGTCCTGACATCTGCTGCCACCGCCTCGGAGCCTTGGACAGACTTGACTTTTGTGGAATTAGGAACCAGGTGGGCCCAATGCAGGAACAGAATCCAAGAGTTCTGTGTGTCCCTGTGAACCTGAAGCTGCACAGGAATCATTTCTCTTCAGGCCCAGCCTTCTTCTATCAAATCTAAACAAGGTCACTTATGGTCATGTGGGTCCCAGAAGGCAGAGCAAGGGCTACCTGGACCGCTGTGGGGCCTCAGAGAATCTATTAATTTTCCCCACATTTTTTTCAAAGGAAATACCACAAAAACACAAAGCTCTCTGACCTCCCCTCTCAGTGTGTGGTGGGTACCTCAGTTTGCAGCTGGCATTTCATCAAGACTATATACAGTATCTGCTGGAACCAAGCTCCCTGCTCCCCAGGGGAACTTCATGGCCTCCTTCCAAAGAAGGGACATGAGAGGGAGGGAGAGAGAGAGAGAGAGAGAGAGAGAGAGAGAGAGAGAGAGAGAGAGAGACCAGCTCATGGCAGCCATGCTGTGAAGAACGTCTGCCTCGGTGGGCCTAGGACTAATGTCCCTGGTTGACAGCCCTGGGGAACTTTTGTACTCTTGGGAGGTGCCTGGGATACAAAGTGAGACAAACCAGAGCATTGCTTTCGTGGGGAGAGAGTGGAGGCTGGACTCAAAAAACCCCAGGGCTCAGAGTCACAGTCATTTCTGGGCAGGAGATGCAGGAGCCTGGCAGTGAGGCAGGCCAGGGGCTTAGCCATAAACATGGGAGTGAAGCCTCCTTCACAGCCACATTCGGTGGAGAGAGGGAGGACCAATGTTGCTGTGACTGGGAATAAAGACCTTAAAGGGACCACACAGCAATCCACCTGAGGCACATAGCCTGAGACCCCACAGCAATCCACCTGGGGCACATAGCCTGAGACCCCACAACAATCCACCCGGGGCACATAGCCTGAGAGCCTTCTGTGGTCCCTCTAACAGGAGAAACTGAGGCCGCAACCCCACATGCCCCCACAGAGCAATGATGCTCAGAGAGCAACATCGTCTGCTTGCCACGGCTGCTAACAGAGTTTGCTTTTTCCAAGAAAAGATTACTCTCCTATCTGCGGTAACAACTATCTGGGGCCTCATAAAAACTATGAGAAAAAGCCAGGGTGGGGGCGGGTGGAGGAGTGGAGGAGTGGGAACAGCTTTCTGTTTTTTCAAGTCAACATTTTTTAATGTGTGTTTCTCTCTCTCTCTCTCTCTCTCTCTCTCTCTCTCTCTCTCTCTCTCTCTCTCCTGTCTCTCTCTCTCTTCCTTTCTTTCTGGGAATGTGCATGCCATGTATGTATGCAAAGGTCAGAGAGTAACTTTCCAGGCTCTGTCCTCTTTCCCTACCACATAAGTTCCTGGGATCAAACTCAGGTGGTCAACTTTTGCAGCAAGAACCCTTAACCCCTGAGCCATCTCACCAGCCCTCAGACTAAAGGTCTAGTGTATATAGGTGCTGTGTTTTTAATTGCTTATGGGTGGTTGTAGAAGAATCTAGTATTAATACAGTTGGCTATTTAGGGAAGATAGGTTATAGACCCAGGTTAGCCAAACCCTAAAAATAATAATAATAATAAATAAATAAATTAAAAAAAAAAAAACCTTTGTTGAGCAATACTGCCCCCTTGTGACCGATCTTCACCTTGTGCCGATTTTCACTCATCATTTCAGTAGGTTAGGGAGGGCTGGCTAGTGGCTGACAGTAACATACAGCTTGCTCAACTACTTTGCATGTTCTAACGCTCTTGGGTGCCCGGAGGGAACATTTATATGAAATAATCATTTCTCAGTGGGCAACAGTTTGATTTAAAAACACTGTCATCAAATATTCACCAGAGTTCACAGTAGCACCTAAGAAAACTCGGGCTGCTGACGCGCCGACAGCTTCACTCCCTAACAGCATTCACAGCAGCCCCAGCAGCCGGAGCGTGGCAATGTCCAGGGGACTTCAAGTGTAAATTCCTTCCAGCCTGGAAAACCCACCTGATGGATTTGTTCTGTAGTAACAAGAGACAGCTCCTCAGAGCATTTTCAGGGATTCTAAAAACTGTATGTAGAAGTTGATACATAACTCAGTTTAGGACGTGTCATTCTTGGCCTGAATCCTCACCTTCACCAAATACTACCCAAACCAATGGCAATGAATCTCCTATTATATGCCATATGTGGGGCTCGTGGGGTTAGCCTCTGGCTACATACCTGAGGTCTTTGCACGGGCAACAACTGTCACCTTGTGAGTTTCACAGCCCCTCTTCTGATATACAGTTTGAACCTTCAGTTTATGGAGATCTCCACATGATACACATTAAAGTGTCCTCAGACTCAGCCAGACACTTGCAGTGTGCTAGCTGGTGTGTGAGCCCTTGGTCCAAGCTGAGATTTGAGTTCTCTAACATGATGGATTTTCAAACTTGGCCACATGTTGGCTTTACCAGAGGGTTGAAGAAATACTGGATCACATCTCCAGAAGTCGACTGAGGTTATATGGCATTTGGGTTGGGCACTAAGCATTTGAAAGTTCCCCAGATGGTTCTAATACCCAGCAGAGTTTCTGGACCACTGTCTCTGAGAAAGGAAAAGAGATTAGAGATTCTCTCTCTTTGAGTTTTGATAAGCTGTGTGACTGCTCGATGTCAATGTTTTGATCCTCCAGAGGTGGCTCTGTGGAAGCCTCCTTGTGCTGACAGACTGCATTAAACAAGATAAGACACTAACAGAAGATAGTGTGACCTGTGTCCAATCGGGTTCTCTAAGATCTCTGAGAATTTATATCGATGGAGATTGCCTTTCAGCCTGGATCCAAAGCTGTTTGGGATGCCGTAGGCCAGCTAGCAGGCTGACTTCAGATGCCTTCAAGCCTCATATCACCAAGCCAGGAGTTTACCTTGAGAAAGACAATGAAAGAGTCGTTGCCGTAGCCTGGAAACTGCATTGAAAACCACTCTGGACTTTTGACTTCAGAATATTACCAAGCTGTGGTCCTTGTCTTTTTAGGTGACAGGCTGACGATATATTCAGGAAAGACAGAAGAGCATCTAGTTTTCCTAGTGTGGCTTCCCCAGTGCAGCATGACTTGAGTGAAGGAAGACAAATGAACCACATCTCTTACTTAGAAGGTGAAGATCCAGGCTGGAGAGATGGCTCAGCGGGTAAGAGGATGCACGAGGCTGGACTTGGCACACACCTTCAATCCCAAACCTTGAGAAGCAGAGGTGGATCTCTGTAGGTTTCAGGCCAGCCTGGCTTATGTAGCAAGTTCCAGACCAGCTGAGACACATACTGAGGCGCTGTCTCAGAAAAATAAAAGAAAATAAGAAGATCATACACTGCTCTTCCTGAGGACCCAAGTCAAGTTCACAGCACCTGTTTGGAATGGCTAACAACCAAGGAGGAACATCTTCCTCTGGACTCCATGGGCACCTGTACTCGTGAGTACATGTTCAGCCACAGACAGAACACACATACTCATAAATAAAACAAATAAATCCTTATGTTTAAAAGGGCAAAGATTCAATCTTTGAAATCATACTGCATGCTGTTTACAAGATGCATGGGCTTGTATACCACTATAACTCGTGGTTCCTACCATGCCTTTGTTGGGCTAGGTAACTTACTATAACAGCTTACATAATGTAGGGAAACAACCATCCATTTAACATTTGTTGAGCAGAGAGCTGCTACCTGCAGAGACCACTTCCAGCCTTTCCCTGGTGCTCTCTGGAGCTTTCCCCCACAGTCCCTCCTTAAACAAGCTGCTCTGGGGTGGGGGGTTAGGCTCCACAATTGAGAGCACCTGTTGTTCCTCCAGGTTTGCTTACCAGAACTCCTATCACTCTAGCTCCAGGGGATCCAACACCCTCTTCTGGCCGCTGTAGGCGCCTACACACACAGGCACACATAAATTAAAAAACAAATCTTTAAAAAATCTTCTTTTATGCTTACTGTTTGGTGGTTTCCCCTGAAATCAGTCTGCCATGTTCACCTGGTAGCTCCACTAGTGAGTAAGGTGAGACGACCCAACGGGACAGCGTGTCCATCTTCTTGAGTCCCAAGCCTTGCTCATAGCGAGCCTGAGGATGTCTTCCCCACACCAAGGAATTCTCCCCTTCTTGGTGGACACCAATTGTACATCCAATAGTTTGTTCAGTCCTGTGACTGGCAGGCTTAGGGGTACAGACCCCTACTTCAACCACAAGACCAGAACTCCTGTATTTCTGGCCACCTCACTGTAAATCAGGTGGTTCCTAACATGCCTTTCTTGGGTTAGATAAATTATTATAGCAGCTTACAAAATTTAAGAAAACATTTGTTTCTTTCCCATTTGATAATAGAGGATACAGCTCAAGATGTGCCACACTGAAGAACTGCCAAAGGTGAGGAATGGAAAGAGGTGCACCTCCCAGTACCTCCCTGCTCACCCACTTACATCTTCAAGCAGCACAGCTTGAATGCTCGTATGGAGGCTTCAAGAGGGCATGTCAGATTATTAGCTCAATACCTACCTCTCTCTCGTCCCTGAAGGATGGAGATAAGCTGGAGTTACAAACATCCAGTCCTGGCTTGGTCTTCCTGATGCTGGACCCCCCACCCTGAAGCTTCCTAAAAATCTACCAAGAGGCCCTTCAGAAAGAAAAAAAAAACACCTCTAGGGTGTTTCGAGAGACTTAAGAGTTGCATCAAGAACCAGGGTAAAGGGCTGGAGAGATGGCTCAGTGGTTAAAAGCACTGGCTGTTCTTCTAGAGGTCCTGAGTTCTATTCCCAATAACCACATGGCTGCTCACAACCATCTGTAATGGGATCTGATGCCTTCTTCTGGCATGAAGACACACGTGCAGACAGGGCACTCATGTACATAAAATACATAAATAAATCAATCCTTTTTTAAAAAAGAACCAAGTTGAAAACAAAATATATTTTCTTCTTGAGTGTCCCATGGTGCCTCCCACTAGGTCACTTAAAACAACACAGGCACCCACCACAGGCAAGATAGCTCATTCTTCAAAGCTGTTACCTTACCATCCATCATTTTTTCATTGGCTTGAGAAGACTGTCTTAAAGAAGTGAGGTTCATTCATGCTTGTTTTCTGCTGAGGGAAAGCTCATGACTTTCTCACAGTGCCAGCCCCTCTGGACTAAAGATCTCAGTTCTGATGCTGTGCTGAACAGAAACCTGCCAAAGGGCTCAGGCCATATAGTGGGTAAGTCAGCTTTGTACTATGGGAAACCAGCTCTGACTGCTGCTTGGAAGACCATGGAGGGTTCCCGGCAGGATGTTTTAATAACAGATCACAAGAAATGAGGATTCTCAGACAAGTGAACAGGATTTGTCATCAGGTAACTGGAGAATGACGCGCAGCTTAAGCAAGCACTCCCATCTCCGAGACTACTCGGAGCTCTGTGGTGTCTCGGGTCACAGTCCCTGTGGCCTCCAGCCCCGTGGCAGTGGGGGCCTGTCAGGCATGCCCATCATCCAGATATCCTCACTCATCGATTTGACAAAATGCCTGAGTAAAGCTATTTAAGGAAGGAAATATTAATTTTTGGCGGATGGCTTGGTCCAGACTAATGGCTTGGTCCAGGCTAATGGCTTGATCCAGTCCATCATGTTGGAGAAACCACGGCAACAGAGCAAGAAGCAGCTGATCATGTTGCATCTTCAGTCAGGAAGCAGAGAAGATGAATATTTGTCTTAGTTTGGGTTACCATTGCTGTGATAAAACACCATGATCAAAAAGAAAGTTGGGGAGGAAAGGGTTTATTTGGCTTACACTTCCACATTGTAGTACATTGAGTCAAGGTGACATAAGAGTAGCCAGCACAGCCTGGTGCTCTTGCATTCAGCTGCAGACCTCCCTCATGGGATAGTTCCAGCCACATGCAGGGTAGATCTTCCCTCTTTGGTTAAAGCATTCTGAAATAACCTCACAGACACAGCCTGAGATATGTTCCCACACAATCTAACTGTATCAGACTGATTATAAAGATTAATCATGCTGGACAGTGGTGGTGCACGCCTTTAATCCCAGCACTTGGGAGGCAGAGGCAGGTGGATTTCTGAGTTCGAGGCCAGCCTGGTCTACAGAATGAGTTCCAGGACAGCCAGGGCTCCACAGAGAAACCCTGTCTCAAAAAACAAAAAACAAAAAACAACAACAAAAAAAGACTAATCACGACAGAGAAGAGCCTAGAGAATCTTTCATTCCTCAACCACTGAACAAAAGCCTCCGGTTTCCCACTGATTGGCCCAGTGTTCCAATATCCTTGTCACAAGAAGTTCAACGTGCAGATTAGCTTGAACTGGTCCAGCTTGGTCCCACCCAGCCCTCTACCCCAGAATGTCTGGGTCTTGCTAGGAAGAGGACAGGCTGAGAGGTGGTGAGGAGTGGCCCTCGAGGCCAGCTCTAAGGTACCCGAGTTTGTTCTTCATCATCTGACATCTTGGTCTTGGTCTGCTCTGGTTGCTTAGATAGAATACGAGACACTGGAGAACTAAGAACAAGCAATGCTAGAGACATGACTTAATGTAGACTATTTAGCACTACAAAAGGAAGAAACATGTAAAATATTGTCTTGGCACAGAAGACACTCATCAAGGCCCAGGTATAGGCAAGGTTAGCTTCTAATGAGGCCTGTCTCAACATGCAGGTGGCGCTGTCTCCATGTCCCAAGAGTCTTTTCCTCTGTGTGTGGAGAGGTCTGAAGTATCTTGCTCTTCTTAGAAAAACCTGTCCCACCGTAGCGAGGGCCCACTGATCTGGCCTCATTGGACCTTAATTCAATCATATCTTGTCTTCAAAACCAGTCACACTGAGGTTAGGAGATTCAAAATAAGAGTGTGACCCTGCCTAGCAGAGCCTACGAGGGGCTTGGACCACCACCTACTTGCAGGGACTCTGCGGAGGTCTTGTCGCCACAGGCAGGTCGTCAGAAGACTGAGCTCCAGCCCTCAGGTTTTGTAATGAATTCCTGGCCAGTTTGGTAGTTGCAGCAGAGCTACAAAGCCCGGTAGTCCTAGTCAGTTCCCTACCCAAATGGGAGGGTTAAAAAAGTAAATGCCTTATCGGTTGTGAAGAGATCAACAGCTGTGACCCAAGTGCGGTGGCTGCATCCCAAGAATTGTCCTTCTGAGACCCAAAGCACCCAGGCATGAGGTCATGATCACTGAAAATTAAAAGAAAATCATGTATATGGTGGTAGGAGGGGCCTTGTTGGAAAGAGGAGGTGATATTAATCCCAAACTCTTTCATTTAGCCTTAGGCAGACATTTTGGACAAAGACAGAAGGTAGCCACATTCTTTGCCAAAACACCACAGGAATGGTCTGAAGCTCCATTGCCAGTATCGTTCCCCTCTGAAAAAAAACGTGAACTGGGCCTCCATAGTCCACATGGCTTTCAGTACAACCATCTTCCTAGGTCTAACTAGGATGGACCATTAAGCCTTACTTACAGCATTCAACTGCTTTCTCAATCCAACGTTCCAAGCCCACATTCCTCCAACGAACAGCGTGGTCAGGCCCATCACAGTGATACCCAACTCCTGGCACCAACTTGTATCCTAGCAACGGCTCTATTGCTGTGAATAGACACCATGTCCAAGGAAACTTACAGAAGAGTTTACTGGGTTTTAGAAGGTTAATTCATGACCATTATGGCTGGGAGCTTGGCAGCACACAGGAGGCCGGGTGCTGGAGAAATAGCTGATTGTTTATATTGTTTCTGTCAGCTTGAGGTAGAAAGGAACAGACTGGGCATGTCGCTTTTAAAACCTCTAAGCCCACCCCAAGTGATGCCTGTATATGCACACACCCACACAAACATGTACATATACCACAAGCACAAAAACCTTTTTAAAAAAATTCAAAATGATGATTATGCCTGAATACACAACCAAAATGAGAGCTAAAACATACACACTGAAGAAGGGATTAGAGTGGTTTTTTTTTTTTTACAGTTCCCATTAGGTGTGTTATGAATACACTGTTTCAGGAACTGTAAACGTGTTTGTGTTTTTCCACAATGCCAGAATTTATTGAATAAATGAGTCTTTTAAAATTGAATTGTGTTTCATCTGAGATCTTTGGGAAAAACAAGTGTGGAGGCGTTATGTGTGGGTTATTACAGGATGTGTTTGTGAGTCAAATTGATAAGTTAGCTTTAGCTAGCAGCCTTAGAGTTACCACGGAAGAAGGAATCTTGGCTGAAGAACTGCCTCCATCCGTTTGGCCTGTGGCCATGCCTGTGAAGCATTCTCTTAACTGCTACTTGAAGTAGGAAGGCCCAGTCCACTATGGGCCATGCCATCCCTAGGCAGGTGGGCCTGGGCTGGACAAGAAGGTAGCTGAGCAAGCCAGGGGCTGTGAGGCAACAAGTATCATTCCTCCATGGCCTCTGCTTCAAACTCACACCTTGAGCTCCTACCTTGGTGTCCTCCTGAGATGGACTGGAAGTGCAAGCCAAGTCGTTTCCTCTCCCCATTTGCTTTTGGTCATGGTTGCTTATCATGGCAACAGAACCCAAACTAACACAGAAACGCATAAGATTCAGCAGTTTCAATTATTTCAATGATACTGAATTGCCAGATATCCACCTCCCCCAGTAAGTTTGCTGAGGTGGATGCAGGTTTTATTATTCCTCATAGCATCAGTCAAAATAGTATGTAAAACTCATAAATATATCTACATGCATGTGTGTGGCTTACAGGATGAGCATCAGCTAGAGGCTGTAGCGGGGTTCAAACATTTTAGAAGTGGGCTGAGAGTCTATATTGGTAAGATGATCCAAACCAGTGCTGGGAGGGAGCTGCTGCAGGAGCTGCAGGGCCAGCTGTGAGGTAAAAAGCCAAGCATGGGTCTGAGAAAAAGACAGGTCCAGGTCCAGACAGGCAAACTGGACATCCAGGAAGTCAGGCATGCTACAGCTGAAGTCAGATCTGAGGTGAAGCTCCAAGGAGAGTCAGGAGTTTCCTGTCTGTCTATCCCTGACACATGCTGGGTGTCTTAGTTAGGGTTTTACAGCTGTGAACAGACTCCATGACCAAGGCAACTCATAAGAACATTTAATTGGGGCTGGCTTACAGGTTCAGAGGTTCAGTCCATTATCATCAAAGCAGAACATGGCAGCATCCAGGCAGGCATGAATGAAGTACCTGAGAGTTCGGTATCTTCATCTGAAGGTTGCTAGCAGAATACTGACTTCCAGGCAGCTAGGATAAGGGTATTAAAGCCCACACCCACAGTGACACACTTCCTCCAACAAAGCCATACCTACTAATAGTGCCACTCCCTAAGCCAAGCATATTCAACTATGACACTGGGTGTCAGGTCGGTGAGGTTGTGCCATCCTAGTGTTATATGTCCATCTTTGTATGGGGTCCAGTCAAGGGAGTTACACTCTTTTTTTCTCTATGTCATGTCTAATAAATTCTTGAGCCTGATTTTCTTGATATAATTTTTATATACCGCACATGCCTCTACAGTCTTATCTCACCCCAATACACCTGTTTCTATTCCCAGGAATAAATCATTTATCAGTCCAGGATGCATGAGTGGTGCCTGGAGATGGTGCAGTTTGTAGGTTGTCCATCCAGGGACTGAAGTCATCATCCTCCCTCAAAATGGGGTCTCCTGGGTCAAGGCACAGCCTAAAATACACCATTTCATACAGTCTAGACTCAGAGTAGGGGCCTGATCTCAGTAGGCCCCGCTACTGAGACCTATTGAGGGCAGGGTCAACATTAAAGATCTTAAAAGTAAAGGCTGGAGACCCTTTCCTGTACCTGGGAGAACTGGGCTTTCGGGAATGCAGGAGGAGAGCACAGTAACATCAAAGAGAAGCATCAGGGCAAGCCAGTTGAGGTTTCTAGAGCGGGAGAAGAGAATGTGTTGGCTGATACACCACAAAGTCCTGTGGAGAGAGATGGAACCTCTCGTGCCCTTGGAGCATTCAGATGTACGTTATTTTATCTCCATGGAAAGACTTCCATTTGTTTTGTTTCAGACACTTTCTGTATCAGTCTCACTGTTATCAAGATAGATAAATGCATAATCTCATGTGTCACTATGAAGAGCTTAGACAGACATGTGTCTTACACCCAGCCTTTTCAGCCTGGAGAACATGCATCAAAATTTCTGAGTGTTCTCTAGACCTGGGCAGCATCTGGCAGCTGCATGGCCACATAAGCAGTAGGTTGTTTGTCGATAATGTTAAAGCCCCACATTTGACAACATGGAGACATTCCACTTCAGAACACTTGCTAAGGCAGTCCACTGTGAGAAAACTCAGCACCCAGACATGCCCGGCCTATAAGAGAACACAGAGGTGTGTCATGCTTCACCTGGACCATGGTCCTGCCAGAACTAGCTCAGGCACAGTACCTGGTGTTGGTGCATGATAGACAGAATGAGCCAGAAGCCTGCTCAGGACTTCACCCAGGCTTATGTCTCCTGACCAGAGGTATTCTGAAACCTAAAGTAGAAATCCAACCTCTGCTGGGCCAGTCCAGAAACCAGCCTGGCTGCCAGCCCACCAGAGAACAGTTCTTCCTGACCATGTAGGCCCACAGTGTTGTCAAATGTGCCAGGCAGATTTAGCAATTGAAGCCACTGGATTCTATCTTGCTATGGTGGGTAGATACTACATACCTTGGGCCCGCCTCAATGGCGCTACAGAAACTTCTGGCAAGGCCTCTACAAACTGTCAGGCAGGCTGAGCTCCTCAAAGGCCACTTTATCATTAACATGCAATTCTGCTGCCATCTCTCTGACTTTGAGCTTTTCTTACTCTTCCAGAACATCTGCCAAGAGTGTCAGCCTGACCTGACCTGCTTCTGAACCAGGGACTAGAGATTTCCTTTCCAGGATGGCTTTTTTAGGATAGCTTGAGGCTAGAACTTTGAACCAGCTTGGCAGAGCCTCGTACCACAGGCTAGAAGTTAGCACAGCAGAAAACCAATTCTGGAAACCACTGAATTCAGGCAAGACCATATGTCTGGAGAGTCAAATACATAGGAATACCATAGAATACACAGGATCTGTGACAGAACACAGAAGTTTGAAGACTGAATCAGTCAACAGCATTTGACTGGTCAACTTCAAACTGAGTTCTGGACTCTCAGAACCGTGACATTCATAGGTCATCAGCCATGGTGTCTTTGTATGCACACAGGTGTCCCTATCATCTGCTGCCATGTCCCTTAGGGGTCAGGAAAGCCTTGGCAAAGGCTCATCTACCAGCCAGACCCACACACAAAAACAAAGCAGCAGTGACCACACAGTGAGACTGATTCATGCCATGCTGGAAGCGTGGCACTTGGACATAATTTCCTTGAGCTTTAATGTCCTGGTTTGGAAAATGGGGATTCCGGGCCTGGTTGTCCTCTGACCGCCACATGTACACCATGGTACACACATGGCCATAAACATGGACACACATGCCAGGAGCCTGCCCAAGTACTAGTTCTCTCTGGATAGCTGAAGTGGGGAAGCATTGGGGGTGGGGGAAGTGAGGATTAGTTTTTCAAAAGTAAACGTTGCTTTCTATTAAATAATGCTTACCTTTCTTGACTCTAAGTTATTCTGGGGCCAGAAGCTGCAGGCCTCTGTTGATTACCGCCCAATTGTTAAACATCAGGGGATTAAGAAGTTCTTTGTTCTTTTCCCTGCAGGTCCTTCACAATTCACAACCCAGCCTGCTGAAAGCTGAGAGTCCACTAATTCCTTGTCAGCTATAGAAAGCTATGCTTACAGAAAGAAAAAATTCACTTTGAAAAGAGACTCTAATCTCTATTACTAAGGGAAAAGGGGGAACTACTTTCAATTGTTGTTTAAAAAAAAAAAAACCTGTCTCTCTCCAGTCATTAAGAAAAAACCTGTCTGTGTATTGTCTCAGTTCTTATATTTTCTCAGGATACATGATCACATGTATTCCAAGCATCTTTTTTCAAAAGTTCACAAGTTCAAACATAAATTCAAATCATAAACTGAATAAAAAGTAACAACAGAGATGTTTATATATATTTCCATTAAGACTAGTTATCTATGGAAACATCTGTCACTCGATTCACAGGTTAAGAGTTTGAATCAATAATTTTTTTTGGGGGGGGGGGCGTCGATAGGGGAGGTTGGAGACAGGGTTTCTCTGTGTAGCCCTGGCTGTCCTGAAACTCACTCTATAGACCAGGCTGGCCTCAAACTCAGAAATCCACCTGCCTCTGCCTCCCAAGTGCTGGGACTAAAGGTGTGCGCCACCACTGCCCGGCTGAATCAATAATTCTTATGTCTAAGTTAGTACGGTTTTGTCAAGAGGCAAATCATCTGCCCAGTGTCTCATTAGTATTGGGAAGTTTTGTATAGATAAATCCAGACAATATTTTATTTTTTGCCCTTGCACTTACAATAAATTTTCCATACCTAGTTTTATGACCTTTGGTTATTAGATAATGGTTTCACAGCCAGCCCAGAAAAAAAATGTTTATCCTGATTGTAAATCTGTTTCATGTTTGCTTTCTATCCTAGTGCAATTAGTTTGTGATACATGAAGGTTTACAGAGCCCTAATTACAGCCTTCACACTTAGAGGGCATGAAACTGCCTGTGTAGTTTGTAAACATTTAGGAATTCTATAGAATCGTCTAGAAATTAAAAAATCATCTATTTGTCTACATAGCATTACTACCAGACAGTAAATCTTCATTGATCTGCAGAAAATCCTGCCCAATAGGGTAGGCTAATGCCCGAGGATCATTACGTTATTTAATAATAACAGGAAACACATAATAACAAGAATTAGTTCTGAGATGAACTCTCTAAAAGCCTTGCAATTTTAGAATTTATCCATTGCATTCATGGGAAATGATGTGTCACCTCCAGGAAAGTCACTTGTTAGTATTTGCCTCTCCTAGATGGCTCCATGCACACACACGAATACCTAAATGTGATAAAAATATTTTTAAAAGATGGGTTGGGTGTGGTCACATACACCTTTAATTCCAGCACTCAGAAGGCAGAGACAAGCAGCAAAAGCAGCGGGCCTCTGAGTTCTAGACCAGCCCGGTCTACAAAGTGAGTTTTAGACCAGCCAGGGCTACACAGTAAGATCCTGGCTCTTAAAAAAACCGTGAAGGACAGGAGATGGCAGACTGCTATTTTGACGGTTATTTTGAGCCAACAACATATTGAAACCCAGCAATGAACAAGATCCTGACTCAGACAAGGGGAAGGACTCACACATAAGTGTTCTCTGACCTCCACATGTATGCTATGGTATTTAAATGCCAGTACTCATACACACATGAACATAGTCACACATATCAGACAAAAAAATTTTTTAAAGAAAAAAAAAAGGCAGGTCCAGCCAGGAGTCCCTGTCCTAAAAGAAGAGGCAGTCCTGCTTGCCCTGCAATCTGATAGACCTAAGTGCCTGGACACTGTGCCTGCTCTACCACAGGCATTAGCAAGTCAGCTCCCTTCTCCGTGGCCCTCACAGTAGCACTCCCTGTGATAGATGAGGCTTCTACAAGTGATAATGTAATTGCAGGGGAAGGTTTGCTGGCATTATTTGTCCTTTGCTCAATTAACCAAGACTGTCACCTACCCCTGGTGGTGAAAGTCAGTGTTTCTCACAAGTAACTATGCCAGACTGCTGCAACCAACCTTTTCTTCTGCCCTTTCACAACCTGTTGGTGGAATCAAAGAACACACTGGTCACTCCAGGCTGCCTTCGGGAAAGGCATGACTGCCATCAAAATGTTCCTACTTGCATCTTCTCAGTGTCAAGGAGCACCATTTTCCTGGGTTTTCACTAAAAACAAAAGACAACTTGTGGAGAACACTGGCTGAGGCTTTAATTTGCAGTTATAATTGATTATTTTAGCAGTGCCTGAGAGGTCTTAAATAGGTCATCAGAGAGTGTGTTACCATGTTTCACATGCAAAGCATGTGTGATCTACAGTTAATATGCCAAAAATAGGTTGCAACATAAAAAAAGACCTAGTACCAAGGCATTATAAAGTTAGATTATTAAATTGATATAAAGATATACAGAATCAAATGAGATGGTGTGTATGTGTGTTCTGCTTCCTCCCTCTCAGGGTGTCCACTGAAACTCTCTTAGGTGATCTTAGCTTGTGCACAGACATTTTATTCATGGTGAACCAGGGCTATATATGAACCTTGGAGAGTGGGAAAGGGGTTTTCTTAAAGTTTCATTGGCTGGAGTGTAAAGTTCTGTGAATGCCTCATTTGGATGGAGAAGCATTCCAGGAATACCAGGTACTTACTGAGCAGGTTCTTACTGGGAAAGAGGAAATTGAACTTGTAGGTCTGCCAAGGACCATTCAACCTTCCTCAGGTAGAGGATTTCAGGTCTTGGGCTCAGAGAAGGGAAGCCCTGCTGGTAAAGGAAGCCCTCCATTTTGCACCAAGCTCAGAAGAGTTATCTGAACATGGTAGACTGAGAGCTTAATGAGCAGGGTTTCCCCACAGGACAGCATGAGTCCCTTCTATTATAGTCCCTTCACTCAGTTCATCTAATCTATTCTCAAAGCCTCATTCATCAAGGGAGTCCCCACTGAAAAACCTCCACCTATTCTCCATGAAGCCAGAGTGCCAGGGATCTTTCATGGTCTCTCACTTTCTCCTTCCATGGCCAAAATCAAAGCTGTTAGACTTAAATATAATTAGAAATGAGTCCCCATTGGCATAAAAAAAGAGAAATCTAAATTTAGATGTCCTCTTTTGCTCTGTTTACATTGCTGGAACAGAATATCTGAAACTAGGAAACTTATAGCAAACAGAGATTTACATGGTCGTGATTCTGGAGGCACTAGCAGGTTTGGCATTTGGTAAGGGCCCAGTCTCCACTTCCAAGATGGTACCCTGAATACTGTGTTGTTCAGATTGAAGGAATACCACCCTTTACACAGCAGAGAGCAAGAGGAGAACAAGTTCTACACACCAAGCCCGCCCTCAGGGACAAATAGCTTCTAAAAGGAGTCACCTTACCCCCATCACAATAGCATCTGTTTCCACAGTAGGGGCCAAAACCTAGAACTGCATTTGAGTTTATTCTGCTTCTTTCTCTTCTTAAATCACCAGCATTCAAATTAGAAACCTATAGCAAGATACAGTAGCACACACCTTTAATACCAGCACTTGGGAGGCAGAGGTGGGTGAATGAATCTCTGTGACTTCGTCAGTCTGGTCCACATCGTGAGTTCCAGGACAACCAATGCTACATAGCAAGACCCTATCTCAGGGACGGGGAGACCAACAAATCAGCAACTTATTGGCAAAAGTATGTCAAATCCTATACTTTTAAATTACTGAATTCAATCTGTCAACCTGTGTGCTCCATGCAGAGTGAACATCAGTCCTCACCGATCCTGGTTCGTCGGCCCCAGAGCCCAGACATGCTCCAATTGGTCCTGTCTTCCATCTACACACATTGGTCATTACCAAGGCAAGCCCCACTGGACAGAGCAGTCTATCTACAGATGCCCTGTGTCTGAGATCTCCCACTGTCTGAGCTCTGTGCTCACCTGCCTAGAGCTGGCATCTCAGCTCCACAAAGACTGCACCAAGTTCTACCTCAGCTGATGCATCTCCCCTTCGGCCGCTCATCACCTGGGACTCCTCTCCTTAATTTCTGCATTCAAAAGATTAGCAAATCCTACTGATCAAATGATGAGTGGCAGAGGAAACAATAAAGGCTCGAGGGTTGAGGATTTCTGGGGACAATGTGATCAATCTGTCAGGTCACTGGCTGATCACAATGGGGACTGGTGCCATATTAGGAGCTCTGCGTTGATCTCTGCTATTGGCTGATCTGGCATCCAGATGCAGTTTTAGCCAGGCCCAGGGTGCTGCACCAGGCATAGTACCCCTGATGCTGTGGTCACTTGGTGCATGAACTGACCGAAGCAAGAGACTGGTTGCTATTCTATAATGTAACCTCCGAACCCACATGAATATTCAATGTCTATGCTGAGATCACTTCTGGGGGAGAGGGGGGAGTGTGCTGGAGAAATGGCTAAGTAGTTAAGAACAACGACTGCTCTTCCAGAGGTCCTGAGTTCAATTCCCAGCAACCACAATCTTTAATGGGATTCGATGCCCTCTTCTGGTGTACCTAAAGAAAGTGACAGTATACTCACATACATACATAGATAAATCTAAAAAAAGAAGAAAAAAAACAGAGAGAGAGAGAGAGAGAGAGAGAGAGAGAGAGAGAGAGAGAGATCTCACCGTATCATCTCTGGTTACTACCAATTTCCAATCATGTTCCTTCCAATTTGCTGACCATCCAGTCAAGCTGTCAGGGCAGCCCATGAACTGAAAGACTGTTACAAATCAGCCATTCTCCTATTGTGCAAAACATACACCCAGATTCTTCCCACAGAGATGGTTACCATCCTTCGAGAATGTCCCAGAAAAGGGCTGTAGTGAACAGTACAGCACTTTGATGTGACGCCATCTGTAAGCCAGGTCTTCATCTCCTCTTCCTTGTCAACTAACGGTGGGGAATGTCCCAAGTGGCCATAGGTGAGCAGAAGGAGCCATGCAGGGTCCTTGCTCCACCACCTCACACTGTGACAGGCCACCACAGGCCCAAGCAGCAGCATCACAGCAAAAGCAAACTTCATCTTTAAGGCTGATAGTGCAGCCACACTCACCCAGCTTAGTCAACACAGCACAGGGCTCAAGTTCTAGCTGAGACCAGATCCCCATGTCTTACTTGCTTGTGGCCCTGCAAACATTCTGAATAGGTGCAAACTCCACTTCAGTAAACAGAATGCTTCAGTATGTGCCACCAGTATATGTCCATAAATGCAAGATGCATAGACAGTCCCAAACCTAACATACAAAGAAAACCAAAAATGCCTTTAGCTCACTTCCAACCAGAACCAAGAATAAATGAACTGAGTCTAGAAATAAATGGGACATGTAAACATCTATAAAAGGATTCCATAACGGAAAAGAGGTGGGGACAGGAGAGAAACAGCTTGTCTGCATGCACCATCTTAAAGCTTCACCAAGCTGCTCACTTTATGTCTGGTCAAGCACTGTGGCTTCTAGGTTTGTTACTCGTTATCTTAGTACCAATGCCAGGCACTGCAGAGCTAGGGATGATGCTCCCTGCCTTTCAAGGAGCCCTGGTGCCTTAGTCAGGGCTTTGCTACTGTGAACAGACATCATGACCAAGGCAACTCTTTTTTTTTTTTTTTTTGGTTTTTCAAGACAGGGTTTCTCTGTATAGCCTTGGCTGTCCTGGAACTCACTCTGTAGACCAGGCTGGCCTCGAACTCTGCCTCCCAAGTGCTGGGATTAAAGGCGTGTGCCACCACTGCCCGGCTCAAGGCAACTCTTAAGGACATTTAATCGGGGCTGGCTTACCGGTTCAGAGGTTCGGTCCATTACCATTAAGGTGGGAACATGGCAGCATCCTGGCAGGCATGGTGCAGGAGGAGCTGAGAGTTCATCTGAAGGCTGCTAGAAGAATACTGGCTTCCAGATAGCTAGGATGAGGGTCTTAAAGCCTACACCCATAGTAACACACCTACTCCAATAAGGCCACACCTATTCCAACAGGGCCACACCTTCTAATAGTGCCAATCCCTGAGCCTAGCATACACAAACCATCAGATTCCACTCCCTGGCCCTATAGGCTTCTCCAAACATATGAGTCTAAGGGGGCCATACCTAAACATAGCATAATGCAAAATACATTTAATCCAACTTCCAAAGTCCCCATAATCTATAGCAGTCTCAATAATGTTATAAGTCCAAAGTTAAAGGTCTCTTCTAAGATTCATCCAACTACTTAACTGTAATCCTCAAGGCAAGACAGGAAACCAACTGGACAAACTCTAAACTCTGCATCTCCATAGCTGATGCCAAAGCACTCTTAAGATCTCCAACTGCTTTTCATCTTTGTTGACTGCAATGAAGTTCTTTTTCCTGGGCTGGTTCCACTCCCTGTTAGCAGCATTCCTCAGGAGATATCCTATGGTTCTGGCATCTCAAACATCTTGGTGTGGGGGGGGGAGGGGGGCCTCCAAGGCAACTTCAGTGTTATAGCTTCCTGTTTCAATGTCTGGGATCCACACATGATCTGGGCTCCTCCAAAGGGCTGGTGTCACTTCTCCAGCTCTGCCCTCGGTAGCACTCTAAGCTCAGGTTGATCCACTCCACTGCTGCTGCTGTCCTTGGTGGTCATCCCATGGTACTGACATCTCCAATACACTGGGGACTTCTGCTGCAACTAGGCTTCACAAATAGCCTCTCATAGGCTCTCTTCATGGTGCCAAGCCTCAAGTCCTTTGCATGACCCCTTCAGTCCTGGGCTGTCAACTAAAACTGAGGCTGCACCTTCACCAATGGCCTTCCATGGCCTCTCACAGTGCTAAGCCTCAGCTGCTCTTCATGACCCCTTCATGCCTTCAAAGCCAGTACCACCTGTGTGACTCTTACACATTATCAAGTACAGCTGCAGCACGAAGTACAACCGTGGCTATCTCTGGAACACAGCTTCTTCGTGCTCACAAAAAAAAAAACACTTCCCAGAAGATTTCACCTCAGAGATGCTGGTCTCTTCTTAATCACAACTAATTTCTCAGCTCCAGCTACCCAGCATGAATTGTCCCAGTAGTCCCTTCTATTCTGGACTCTAAAGCCAGAACCATGTGGCCAAAGCAGCCGAGTTGTGCTGCTTGCAGGAGCTGGAACACGGCCCTTTGTTTTATCATATTATCACTTGCTTTCTCTTTTCCAACTCCTTCACTGCCTAAGCTTGGCTGTCCTAGATCTTGCTCTGTAGATTGATCTTGAACTCAATCTGCATGCCTGTCTCCTGGGATTAAAGGTGTGTACCATCGTGCCTAGATCTAAATTTAGCTGGGTAGGATCTTGCCCCAAGGGCACCACTTCCTCATTTCAACTTAATATCCTTGAATACAGGATTCAGCTCAATTTCACTTCCTGGTGCCCCTTTAATACTCAAACTATACATTTTATATTTTTCCTTTCTAAGCTTGCTATGCTCATTCACATCACTCTCATGAGACTTAACCAGAGAATAAAGTCTATGATGGGCGTTTCTAAGACTTCCTTTGTCAATGCAATTAATAAAAATCTCTTTACTTGAGCCTCAGGTATACTCTTCAGACAGGGGCAAAAAGCAGCCACATTCTTCACCACAAAAACAGTCTCTATACCACATACTGAAATTCTTCTCCTCTGAACCTCTTGGGCCAGGTCTGCACTGTTCAAATCACTCACAGCAACAACGTCTTCCATATTCCTACCAGGACAGCTCATTAAACCCCACTTCAAACATTCCACTGCTTTACAAATCCAAAGTCCCAAATCCACATTCTTCCAAACAAGCATTGTTAGTATTCTATCTAAACTCCACCTCCCTAGTTACCTGGCAACAGCCAGGTATGCTCCTCTCCACAGTTACCTGGCAACCGCCAGGTAGGCCTGATCCACTATAAAAGGGGCTGCTTGCCCCCTCCTCACTCTCTTGCTCTCTTACTCTTACTCTCTTACTCTCTCTCTTACCCTCTTGCCTCTCTGTCCCCTCCCCCACCTTCCTCTCTCTCCACGTGGTCATGGCTGGCCTCTACTTCTCTTCTGTCTTATCTCTTCCACCTTCCTCTCCCCACCTTTGCCCTATCCCCTGAATAAACCTCCTCCCCCTTGGAACCGTGTGGTCCGGAGTGGTCTGTTCTGAACTGTGGTCGGACTTCTTAAAAGAACTACTAAGCATGGTCAGGTCTATCACAGCAATACCCTAGTCCTTGGTACCAACTTCTGTCTTAGGGTTTTACTGCTGTGAACAGACACCAGGACCAAGGCAACTCTTATAAGGACATTTAACTGGGGCTGCCTTACAGGTTCTGTGAGAATAAAATTTGGAAATAGCTTAAAACTATAACAAAATTCATGGTCAGCAAGGACCACCAACAACTTGTTAAATATAGTCATAATAAAAATATCAAGTCCCTCCAGGGGCAGGGGACCAAGAAATGACAAGGCATGCAAGGACATGCCCAGACAGGTCCAACCCAAGTGAGTAATGGGCCATCTGGTGTTTTCTTCTCTCTTCCTCCCTCTCTGGAAGGTCCGAGGTTTCATGGTCACAAAGACATGCAAGGACATGCCCAGACAAGTACAGACAAGTAAGTTAAAAATAACTAGTCATCCTGCCAGCTCAACATCCCACCAGCTCAAATGACTGCTTATGCAAATTGCTGATGTTTAAAATATCCAATCATATGTAACCGCGCCAAATGTTCCCGCTCTCCCCAGCCTCTACCTATAAATATCCCAAGCTTCTTGGAGTCTGGGTCGATTCCTCTATCTCCTGTGTGAGATACGTTTCGACCCGAGGGCCCTCACCATTAAACTGCCTCTGCTGTTGCATCAAGAAGGTCTCTCGTGTGTCTTTGGGTGAGTGCTAATCCAGACTTGAGTGAGGGTCTCCCTTCGGGGGCCTTTCAGTTCAGAGATTCAGTCCATTATCATCCAGGCAGGCATGGTACAGGCAGAGTTGAGAGTTCTAAATCTTCATCTGAAGGCTGCAAGCAGAATACTGTCTTCCAGGCAGCTAGGATGAGGGTTCCAAAGCCCACACCCATAGTGACACACCTACTCCAACAAGGCCACACCTCCTAATAATGCCACTCCCTGGGCTAAGCATATATAAACCATCACATTGGCAAAGTCAGCCTGAGGAGCAACCTGTCAGCAGCACTGACTGAAGAAGAGATACATCTGTCAGCTCCACTGACTGAACAGAGAGAGGACAGACCTGTCAGCTGCACTGACTGAGGAGGGGACACATCTGTCAACAGCACTGCCTAAAGAGAGGACACATTTCTTGGGATTTCACTTTGAGCAAATAAGACCTTATTAAGTCAGCACCAATTTTTTTATCTACAGAATAATCAAAATCTATAGAATCTCATACATGTCTAGAATCTTTCCTATTCAGGAATCAACTTTAACATATGCTGAATTTTTTTGGCCCTAACTATACTTACCAATGTTGATACAACCTGTTGATGTCTAGAGCTTTTCAAAAATTTATCACCTTTGGAAGGAAGAAAGGGAAGGAGGGAAGGAGGGAGGGAGGGAGGAGGGAGAGAGGAAGGAAGGGAGAGAGGGAGGGAGGGAAGGAGGGAGGGAGGGGCTGGAGAAAAGACTCAGCAGCTAAAGGACTAGATACTCTTGGAGAAGACCAGGGTTCAGTCCCTGGCATTCACATATTGGCTCACAACCATCAGTAAATCCAGTCCCAGGGCATCCTTCTGGCCTATGTGGACACTGCTCACACATAAAATAAAAAAAATTTTTTTTTTAAATTTCAAAAAGAAAATGATCAAACAATAATTCCACATAATAGATAATGAAAATGACTGACTTGTTAATATTTCAGTTACAGACATGTCATCATTAAAAAAATAAAGTTACAGCCGGGCAGTGGTGGCGCATGCCTTTAATCCCAGCACTTGGGAGGCAGAGGCAGGCGGATTTCTGAGTTCGAGGCCAGCCTGGTCTACAGAGTGAGTTCCAGGATAGCTAGGACTACACAGAGAAACCCTGTCTCGAAAAACCAAAATAAATAAATAAATAAATAAATAAAATAAAAATAAAGTTACAATTAATTTTTAAGATTTTTATTACCATCAAAACATCCCAGGCAGAATAAAGTACAAAACAGTAGTGACTGCCCCCTGGAACAGGCAGGTCTTAGCCACAGCTCACCACCTTTGGGGTCATGTGTAAATGTTGCTCTGAATTTCATTTGTAGTCATCAATTTCTTCAGTATTTCTGTGCTTTCAGGAATGTTCTGGAAAGAGAAAAACAGTTGTCACCAGCCCCCACTGTGGGGAGCCGACAGAAGTCGGCTATCATCCTTGCAGCCATCTTGAGCCATATACCCTGACAAGAGACTTGTTTTCAACAGCCTACAACAACTGAGCACACTCTGATAACATCTTATTTTATATATCCAGGATTTTCCTTTGGGTGTGTGAGACTTAAAGGTGTAACTTAAAGGTGTAGTAATTTAGAGATAAGACTTAAAGGCGTGACTTAAAGGTGTGACTTAGAAGTGAGACATATAAAAGGCGAGAGGCAGACAGAAGAAATTATTAGACACCTGTACTTGGAAGCGGACTTGAGACTTGAGGCAGATAACTTGGAACTGGGAAAAAGACTAACAACTTAGAACTAGGATTAGGACTTGAGACTTGGTGCCGAAGCCCAGGACCTGAGACTTGGTACTAGGAACTAGGAACTTGGAGAGAAGAAGAGAGACTGAAGAATAACCAGGATTGAATCACACTTTGTCTGGTCTCCATTCTTTGTGTCCGTCCTCACTCTCTCTCTTGCTGAACCCAGACCCGCAGACTGGAGCAGCTTGGGGCAGTGTGGGCTCTAACAATTTAGCCTCCAAGGCTTTTGGCAGTGTGGGTTCCAACACTGATAGAGCGGTCACCGACATTCTGGCCCCCAAGCGTGGGGCAGAGCGGTTTTCAACACCCCACATCATATACACTGTGCGAGCCGAGCCGCCTTTTGCTTTGCTCAATGGAAAGGGAACAGCAAAGCGACTCAAACCCACTGGCCTGGCCAGCCTGACATGGCAGCTTAGTCAGCTGAGAAGGAAGTTTCCATCACAAGCTTGCTCGGGTCAGGCATGTCTGAGGGGATGGTCCTGATTGATAACTGATAGGGGAGGGTCCAGCCCATTGTGAGCAGCACCACTCCCTGGGCTGCATAAGGAGACAGCTGAACACAAGCCTGTGAATGAGGCAACCACCAGCAAACCTCCATGGTTCCTGCTTCTGTTCCTGACCTGATTTCTTTTCCCTCAGTGATGGACAGTGACTTCGAAGTGTAAGCCAAGAAAATCCTTTCTTCCCAAAGATGCTCTTGGTCAGAATATTTTATCACAGCAACAGAAATCTAACTAGAACTCACTCAACACATTTCCCTGCCCAAACCCTCCAAACCTGCAGCCCCTCAACACCTCACCTCTCACACATCCCCACCCCCCACAATCCTCACATGGTGGCTCATGTTCTCCTCACATTATGTATACTGCCTCTCTGCTCACTTCTCCCCACTGACATCACCATCTTCTGATGTCAGCTCCACTGAACCATCCACAGTTGAGACAGACAGCCCTGGCCTGCCCTGAGGAATGCAGCCCTCAGCTAAATGGGAAAATGCACAAGCCCATTGCAAGAGAAGCTAAATTTGAAATAACTCAGGGATGAAGAGATGACTCCACAGTTAACAGCACTTACAACTCTGGCGGAGGACCTAGGTTCATTTCCCAGCACCACGTCAGTGACTAACAACACTTGTAATTTCCACTCCATAAGCGCTTGGATGCCTGATACACACACATAAATAAAACTAGGGCACATGGGATATCACTGCAGTACATTAATGCACACACAGGACCAAAGCCTCCAGCACATTACAGAGGACAGCTGGAGCACGGGTGGGGACACAGCAGGTTCTAAGTGGCTCACTGTGAAGCTCCAGCTGTGCTACTTAGGGTTTAAGTTGTCCTGCAGCATTTCCCATCATTCAGTTCACTGCTACAGCTCAGTTATTACTGGAGAGAGCTGCAACCTTACCTTCACCAAGCACTTCAAGCTTCTGGAAGAAAGTATAGGCTTAAAAGCTTCAACTGTGACAAGGTCCAACTTCATCACATCAGTATAGCACAGATACAGAACTGCAGGGATATTCCATACTTGACAGTAGCTCAGAACTACAAACACACAAAGGGAAAAACTGTTTGGCTTGTTTGTTTGTTTGTTTGTTTGTTTGTTTTCAAGACAGAGTTTCTCTCTTTAGTCATGGCTGTTCTGAAACTCACTCTGTAGATGAGGCCAACCTTGAACTCACAGAGATCTGCCTGCTTCTGCCTCCCAAGGGCTGGGATTAAAGTTATGTGTCAGTACTGCCCAGCTCAATGACAAGATTTTTAAGTTAAACACTTTTAAACAATAAAAGTTATTTTGAAAAAGCCCACTTTCTTCCTCTTTTAATTAAAGTATCATGTCGACCCAATTATGGGTATCTTCTTTCAAAGCCAACTCCCTTCCTAATAATGTTTTATAAATATTATCTTTATTTTTCATTTTCTGAACATCCTATCATAACTGTAAGAACTCAAATATTAGAATATTGCCCTCTGAAAGGAGTCACAAAGAGTAATATATAGCACATGCTGAGAACTAGTTTTCTCATACTAGGAACTGTAACACAAAAGGCAAAGGATTGTGCTTAAAAATGCATTTAACAGAAGCCACCACTGAAAACAATGGCACTCTGTTCTGACGAACTGTGTGTGAGCAGTGCTGTGATGGTCAGTGGTATCAGCATGACAGGGTCTACAATGACCCAGGAGACAAGCCTCGGGACATGCCTGCGGGTCATCCAGATTAGGTTAACTGAGGTGGGCAGAGCCTCTTTAACTGTGGGTGCCACAACTCCAAAGGCTGAGGGAGCCAAGCCTGAGCCTTTACCTTACTCTACTTCCTGATGCAGATGCAATGGGCCCAGTGGCCTCACTCAGGCTGCCATGATAGAATGTGTCCCCTTCGACTGTAAGCCACAACAACCCTTTCTCCCACAAACCACTTCCGCTGGATATTTTGTCACAAGAGAAGCAAGATAAAAACATTAAGAACAACAACCAAGAGGCTGGAGAGATGGCTCTGCAATTAAGAGCACTGACTGCTCTTCCAGAGTTCCTGAGTTCAATTCCCAGCAACCATATGGTGGCTCACAACCATGTCTGAAGACAGCAATAGTGTACTCACATATATAAAATAAATAAATCTTAAAAACAAAACAAAAAACCCCAAAAGATTAACAACCAAGCTTCAACATCCAAAACTTTCTACTTTAATAATTTAAATTGCCAACTTTCATATACCAACAATCTACATCTAACACTGGGTTACACACTGAGATTGAAGAATCTGAAACTGAGAAGAAGCACAGAGGCAGAGAACCTAAGGTGCTGTCACGACTGTAATCCAGGGTTTCCTAAAATTAAGCTGAATATCCCACGCATGCAAGTACAAACCCAAAGAATCAACAGCAATGAACTGCTATCCAAGATCACTGACAAAGACCTCAGAAAGTGTTTACTTGTATATCAACAGCCATCAATAAAGCCTGTGACAAAGTGTGAAGGTTGTGACCTTCAGCCCCACCTGCTGCAGTCAGGTCATGCACAATGTTCGGCTGTTCCAGCAGTGGGCAGCAGACAGCATCTTTGAATTTCTGAGTTTTTAGGGCTCTCAGGAAAGGAGAAGAAAGGCTGCAGGTAGACTCGGAGGTCTTATACTCTGTGATGTGCCGGCATGTGAGAACTGTTACCTGCATGTTCTTTCTGGGTCGGAAGCCGAAAACCTAAGAGAACATGGATTTTATGTTAAACTGAATTTTGCCTCACCGTAAACATTGCTCTAGTAACTCGCCCCCCAGCAGACAGCAACACTTCATGTTGTAGGCGTGCAGTGGACTGGATGGAGCACAGGCTTTGCTGCCCCTGTGACCACGCTCTGAGGGCTAGCTAAGCAATCTTCACCTCATTTTCTTATTTCTGACCTGAGGATGGCAGCACCCAAGATCCATGTGATGTACAACAGTGTAGCGGTTGTGGCTGCCACCCTGAGTAACGATGAGCTTCATTTTAGCATCTACATTCAAACGCACAGAGATGTTTTTAGAAACATCCTCCTCACTGACAGGTGGAATAAGTGGTAAATGTTGGAGGCTCTGGGCACACCAATCACCATCTGATTGCTGCAGACTGTCCATACATAAATATACAATTGTGCTTCTAATGAAAATAAGTGTATGCCAGCCACATAGTAACATATGCACTATAGATAACGTATGGATACAGTGAGTGACACTAACCCATAGTAACATATGCACTATAGATAACGTATGGATACAGTGAGTGATACTAACCCATAGTAACATATGCACTACAGATAACGTATGGATACAGTGAGTGATACTAACCCATAGTAACATATGCACTACAGATAACGTATGGATACAGTGAGTGACACTAACCCATAGTAACATATGCACTATAGATAATGTATGGATACAGTGAGTGATACTAACCCATAGTAACATATGCACTATAGATGAAGTATGGATACAGTGAGTGACACTAACCCATAGTAACATATGCACTATAGATAAAGTATGGATACAGTGAGTGACACTAACCCATAGTAACATATGCACTATAGATGAAGTATGGATACAGTGAGTGATACTAACCCATAGTAACATATGCACTATAGATAAAGTATGGATACAGTGAATGATACTAACCCAAAATCCAAAACCTTTGCCTGGCTAATGACAAGCCACGTGGAAAACTTCATGCCATGAAACTTCACTTTACAACTTTAAAATTTTATACATTTTTTTAAAGCTATATATGAAACATAAACTTGTATTTAAACTTGAGTCTTATCCCTGAGATATGTCATTCTGTATATACAAATATTCCAAAACTTTAAAAAATATGAAATACAAAACATTTCTAGTCTCAAACATTGTGGAGAAGGCATGTCCAATGCATAATGGATAACTGCCCAAATTATAGTTTTTCTCTTAAGTCCTTGAATTCATTTTTCCAAAATGAGAGTTTGTAACCATACCTAATGCTAAGAAATGCATGTGTGGTACTTGGGAGTATGGCAGTGAATGTGGCTACTCCCTCAAGGCCCTGATGCTTTCCTCTCCCTCTGTGCTAGGTGACAGCAGAGTCTGACACAATGCCAGTTACCTTGCTAGTCTGCTCATTTTAAACATTTTTTTTTTAAACTTTTTGATTTTCTGAGACGGTTTCTCTGTGTAGCTCTGGTTATCCTGGAACTTGCTCTGTAGACCAGGCTGGCCTTGAATTCCCAGAGATCCACCTGCCTGACTCCGGAGTGCTGGGATTAAAGGTGTGAGCCACCATTACTTGGCTGAAAACTTTCCTTTTTTTAAACAAAAACAAAACAAAACAAACAAACGAACAAAAAACCCACAAATACTCCATAAGTCCTAAAATATTTTCTTAAAGAAACAAATTCTCATCTAATATTTGACTGCATAGATCTAAGTGACAAAACCCCAGCCCCTAGAACAGCCAACACACACCTGGCTATCGAGACAGGTTCTCTTCCTCTTACCTTCTCCAACCACTGGAACTGCTGATCTTCAGCAATGTAGCAGCTACACTGACAGAGGAAAACCTGAAAGGGGAATTTCAAGAGTTCTCCCGTAAAGTGCACACACACTTGGCCTTCATCATATGCATACCTCCTCACTACCAGTGACGGATATCGCTCTACGGAGCCGAAAGCCCCAAGAGGCACATGGGTTCACTCAAAAGAGCCTTCAGGTCATTAGCTGTGTCCTTGACAGGCTGTGGCATCCATCTCTTCCTCTGGCTCCTTTGCTTCTGGCCTTGGGTTCAGCTGTGCTGCCCCTGAACAGTCCTGCCATGAAGCATCAACTCCCCCCGACCCTCACAGGCCTACAAGCAAAGGGTCTGCCCCAGTCAAGCACTGAAACTTCAAAACTTGCAAGCCAAAAGTCAGCCTTTTCTCTCTGTAATCTGATTATGTTTTAGGCATTTGTTACAGCAACAGAAGATAGCACAGCAGTTTGCTCATCTGCTGATTCTAACATTGAAGAATGAGGCCTAAAACTCACTGAGACATGAGAAATGAATATCAGGACAGAGAATACTCTGGGTGACAGAGGAGAGGCCTGGCCTGAGAACCTGCTTGCTATCAAGGTCTCATGCCTACAGAACTGTTTTAAGAATATTAAGTCAAGTACCACATACCGAGGGATCTGATTTCAGCTGATAAAACACACAGAAAGCATCTGTAGGGGACAGACGGACAGTGTCTGTAGTTCTGCACCACTCATTCCAGAGCTTAGCACAACCAACTTCTTCCCAGACTCCTGAGTTCATAACAAACGCTGACAGAAATGCTGTGGAGAGAAATGTTCACATGCGCTGGCATCTGCTGCGTGAACTGAGCTTCCTACTCAGACTGAAGCTCAGCCACCCCAGAACGTACCACTGAAGCAGGCATCAGACCGTCTACTTTGGGGCTGGAGAGACAGTGCAGAGTTCACTGACTACTGCTCTTGTTATGCCTCAGCTTGGTTCTCAGCACCTGCCCCTGGTGACTCACAACCATCTGTAATTCCAGCTCTGGGGGATCTGATGCCCTCTAGCTTGTACTCTAGAGCAAACCCACACATAAAAATATGCACATAGTTAAATTTTGTTGGTGGTGTTTTGTTTTTCAAGACAAGGTTTCTCTATGTAGCCTTGGCTGTCCTGGAACTCGATCTGTAGACCAGGCTGGCCTTGAACTCACAAAGTCTACCTGTCCTTTCTCCCAAGTGCCGTGATTAAAGTACACCACCCCACCTGGCATAAGTTTCTTTTTAAAGTTTTTTTGTTTTTTTGTTTTTTTTAAGATTTATTTATTTCATGTATGTGAGTACACTGTAGCTGTCTTCAGATACACCAGAAGAGGGCATCAGATCCCATTACAGATGGTTGTGAGCCACCATGTGGTTGCTGGGAATTGAACTTAATACCTCTGGAAGAGCAGTCAGTGCTCTTAACCACTGAGCCATCTCTCCAGCCCAAGTTTCTTTTTAAAACATTAAAGACAGTCCAATTGGACCACTTTGGGCAAACAAAATTTGAGATCGAGGAGTGAAAGTCAATACTCTCCACACAGAACTACAAACAGGGACTGGAAAGACAGACTTGTCCACAAACTTTGTACCAGTCTCTCAAAATGTAACATTCTTCTAAAATAATTAGGCAAGCAGACCTTTACATTATGGGTGAGCCTACTGCTTACTTACACAATCTTTAAGTACTAGGGCTCACTTCCAGGGCAAGAGCTCTTAACCAGAGTTCTCAAATGATCTCCTCAGAGCCTGCAAACCCACTGAAATGATGAAGATCTCCACATGTACTGACATACAACGCTGTTCCAAGTAAATTTACATTATTCTACCTTGAACCTACCAGGTCAATAAATGCATTGGAAGACCTTAGAACCGAAGTGTTCCAGATGTTTGCAATTATTGCTAGACCTCTGGATACTACAACAGACCGGAAAACAAGGCCTTGAACTGTAATTCTGAAGCTAAGCATATTTCCTTTTAATCTCATTACAAAGATGAAAAGAACAGGCACTCTACTTTCCTTGAAATAAAATTACTGTGGCTTTTTAAGACAGGGCTTCATGTAGCCCAGCTTGGCCTCGGAACTTCTTCAGGCTCCCATCTGCCACCTCTACCTGCTACCTGCTGAGTGCTCGGATTGTACCATGCCCGGTTCATATGGTACTGGGATTCAAACCCAAGGTCTTGAGACAGGCAAGCACTCTACCACCTGAGCCACATGCCTCGGACCTGTTATGACCTTTTTAAATTACATGAGATGTAGGGAGAAACAAGTGACCTCCTAGTCCATTCTTCCTACAGGATGGCTACTCCTAACACTGGCACTTACCTGCTGCATTGCTTCCTACTGCAATTATAAACTTGGAGCAAGGGCGCTTCTCTAGGAGTACAGCCTCCAAAGGGGCTTCTGTCTGTCTTCCGAGAAGCTGCACCTCCCTAACAGCAAGAGACAGAAGTAAACAAGTGTCACTGTAACTACCCTTACACTGTAAGATATGGTGATAGAATGACAAATTAAGAGATAAGTGATAAAGAGATGCTATATAGAGCTGGATGTATAAATAGATGGAAGACAGAAGGTGAGATTGATGGTAGATAGACATGTTACTTATAGATATACAGAGATACAGATAGTAGACAGGTGCTCTATATGCATATATACATGGATGGATGAACCGCTAGGTGATAGAAAACAGAGATGAGTGGATAGTTGGATGGATAGATGGTGTTAGATAAAAGAATCAGAATCCTTGGTGGCCTGCCGAATGGATAAAATACATTTTCTCTTTATAAAACACTGTAGGCTCAGGCAACGACTACTCATGGACTCAATGAGTAAAACTACTAACAAACTTCATACTGACCTGACACATGGAATGCCAGCACCCATGAGCCAGACACGGTATATAAAAGGACACTAAAAGCATCTCAAACATTCCTGACAGCAAAATGCTGAACTCCAAACAAATGTTCAAGCATTTAGTTGTGGAAAAAGTAAGCGAAGACTGACCATCAGACAAACCAAGGCTCTCAGGGACGAGTGACAGGTGAGAGGGGGCTGTTAAAAATGAAAGGAATTGTCAATAGTGTCTGTAGTTGGCATAAATCACCAGAGAGTGTATTTTAAAAATCTAGGTGACTTTGACTGTGAACTGGTATGATATTGAAAACTTATTAGCATACCTGGGGCAGGTAAGATGCTAAGTTGCCAACACAAGCATGATGACTCAAGTTCTGATCCTGGAACCCGCCTAAAAGCTGAGAGTGGAGGTAATAGAAAAACAGCAGAATCCCTATGGTCTGGGGGCCAGCCGGTGAAGCAGAAACAGTGAGGTCTGGGTTCAGTGAAAGACTTCTCAAAAAGATGGAAAGTGCCACCCGACACCCAACTCCAACTTCTGGCCCAACAACATACAAAATAAATGAATACGCATAAAGTGAGCATGCTTAGGAAGAGGTGTGGGGAGTTCGAACCGGACATTCGTACGTGTGGTGTGAGAGAATGGATGTGGTAAAACCTTGGCCAAGGGGCCAGCGTCATCTCATTTCTGTGTGTTTTGAGTAGTTTTGAAAGAAATACGGCCGACACACGGCATAACCTAAAGCGTAAGGCGGAGGGCAAGCGTTGCTGTCAGCGTCCCAGCGTGACGCTCGCGGCCTTCCCGGAGCCTGACCTCTTCCGCGCCAGCTGGCGCCGGACCTCCCGGTCCTCCGGCGTGTCCCGCCTGCTCTGCTCCTCTTCTTCTTCTTCCTCCTCAGTCCCAGCTCGGCATGGCGCCTTCACCACCTCGCCAAAGAACGTGGCAGCCATGGTACCTCAGTCCCTCTCGGCCAGACAGCGCCTGCGCGCCGGCCTCCACTCACACCCCTTTAGACCACGCCCCGCCCCGATTCTGAGCAAGGCCACGCCCTCGGTCCGAGTGACCGCCTCAGAGCTTCCGGTCCGCCGCAGAACTTCTCCGGCAGCGCGCTTCCGGCACTCTACTGACTGGGGCACGCAGCGCCCGCTTCACACCCCGCGACCTGCCGGCGAGGACCCACCCGCAGAGGAAACCCAGAGCTGCGGGGGAAGCACAGACAGCTTCAGGGCTGATGACTGACTACAAGCGGATCCAGAGAACTTGAGTGAGGCTTCAAGGCTAGGCTTCTGGCCATGTGTAACTCAGTGTTTTCTACTTTAATGACAAGAAAAATGTGTGCTTCTAGTTTGTGTGTAGGAAGACAAAAAGCTCCACTGAATACTGTTCCCACGAGAAAAAAGCAAACCACGAGGAAAAAGGAAACTGGTACTTCATTGGGAAATAAAGACACATTCTAGATTTACTTGTGAGGAAATAGGGCCTGCATTGCTCAGCCTTTTGGGTAAAATGTAAGTAAATATTTGGGAGTCAAAAGGACCTTTTAAAATCAAAACTCTCGGGAAGTTGTTTAAAGTCTCTCATGATGTAGAAAAACGATGCTTAAAGTCTACTGGGAAAAAGCATCAATGTTAACGTACATATTTAAAAGAAACACTTATTAATAAAAAGCAGATTAATACCAAATCGGACACTTTATATGTAGCTATAGCACACATACAAGATTATCACTATGGTGTCTTAAGACTCGGACTCCAAGGTTAGTTGATGTAAGTGAGCTGATGGACAAATTTATCTGGCTTTCTCTTTGTATGTTTGTTAAGCTGATATTTTGCCAATAAGATACTTAATTTGATTTCTCAATCACACATGAAAAAAAAAAAAAACATTAACAGAAATCTGAAACATGGTTGTAAACCACATGGAAGTGATGGCTCGTTGGCCAAGCCTTAAATTCTGCACACATTTCCAGGAGGGATTTTACAAGCGGGTTACTCCATTCAGTCACAATAAAGAGACCAAACACTTTAAAGGGTAAATAAAATTATGTTCCAATTAAAGGCTAAATCAGAAAGGGATTCCATTATGAAAGGCTGGATAGGATCAGATGGTGACAGAGAATAGTCCTACCACACAGCAAATTGTAAATTCAAACCTTCAATTCACACTGCCAAAATTCACGTCTTCATAAGACTGGTATATTTTCATTTCATGGCATTTCTTGAGGATGATTGCCCAATAAGTAATTTTATGACATTTTGGATTGAACATTTAAATTTTTCATTAGAGCTCAATAATAATAATCAAACCCATGCACCAAAGAGGAAGGGAATTCTTCCTGTGCTTGTGGCAAGATGCTGAAGATTTCAAAGTGAGTTACAAAAAGACAGACACTATGTTAGAATATTCTGAGTTGTGTTTTTGTTTGTTTTAAGCAGGCATGCAACCACAAACAAGTTTCTCAAGTAATCTGGACACTTTGGCCATACATGTAACTGAAAAATGTGCGTTACTGTTAAATGAAAAAAAATACACACCCCTATGTTCCATTTTTTTGGTTTACACATGCAAATTATGCCTAATAGTCACAGCTATTTTTAATTGGAAAAACAAACTGTTGAAGACAAGTTTCTCCAGTAACATAAAGACTTGACAGTACATTCACAGGTCACATCTGGTGACCTTAATGTCAACAAATAGCCATGAACAAACTAAAGACTACACTCTCTATAGGCAAAGCATTTGTAGCACAATGACCAGATTCTGCCAGATTCCTGACACTTGGCTTGTCCATGAGATTGAAATGAACCTGCAGTGTTCACATTTCTAACTTTAAAGGAGCAGTAGAGAAACATAAGAAATAGGATTTAACTCTATCACCTAAAGAGATGAGTTTTCTGTTTTATTTTCTGACTACAAGTCTGGCCTCTACATCTTTGCTGCTACATGGAAGAAATAAAAAGTGTAATAGTCACATTGAGAGCTTTCTTAGAAAGATACATTCCCTGAATTACTCATGCCAGGTAGCTATCATTCAGTATGAATTCCAATGTATAAATAAGACATTAATGATAGTCTTTCCCACACTCCTCTTCAGAAGTCAGTAACACCCCAGCATTGGCTCTCCCAGTTCTTTTTGTGTTCAGTCCCCAGGGATGTGCACTACATAAATTAGATCCAGTTAAAATTCAGCAGTCAAATGGGCGCACTGGCCCCTCCTTTGGAAATGACCTAGGTTTGAGACTGTGAGGATAAACCATTGAAATTAACATCATTTCCCCATATATCCCATATGCATCTTTTTCTCTAGAGATTCAAGCTACGTCAAGCCCTTGCTTTACAGAAAGTGGGCCCTTTTGCCTTCTCACCTGACTACACAGTCTCCTACTTCTTTGGAACACCCCGTGCTGTGCTGGGTAGGGCTAACTGGAAGCCATCATCCCACTTTGACCCAGGATAATGGCTTTCACAAAATTGTTCAAAGGTCCTGGTACGGCTTAAGGTTGGGAGTGGACTTCAGGGCAGGCATTGGAGGCGCTGACACTTCTGGTACCCTTTCTACCTCAGTTATGGCTGGGCTTTTTCTTTCCGGGATCTGAACCGCCTATGATCTAGCTCCTTTTCGTTCTCTGAATGTATGAGTGCATCATCCTCTTTATAAACACTCAGTAACTTTTTCTTAGCCGCGGCAGAGGCTTGTCGGTAGGGCAGTTTTCTGCTGTTCGTCCTAATGCCGACATTCTCTGGTCCTGAGACCACTTCTTTTAGATTACACATCGTCTTTATTTTATTTGCAGCAACGGTAGCACATCTGCGGGGGACTTTCTCGGGCACCGTTTTTGCTTTCGGGGTGTCACTATGCATCTGTACTGCATCCTTCTCATTAAGCATACATGGTCTCAGTCTCATTTTTGTATGGGGTTCTCTGTCTTTACGAACAGATTCTGAAAAATGAGTGAAAATTCATGTAAATACAGAATCTTGTCACAAGACTGTACTATACACACTCAACAACAGCCCTGAGCCAGTCTTAATTATATGAACAATTAAAAAGCTGGTTTGACAGGCATATGGCTTCCATTTGCTTCCCTATATGGACCAACTATTGTCATTTCCAGTAACAGCTCCCAAGAATGAGGTGAAAACCTTCAGCCTCATAAAGCTACTCACCTAAAAGTACTTTTAAATGTTTAGACTTAATAGAGGAAAAGCCTGATGGTGGTGGTGGTGGTGCATACCTTTAGTCCAAGGACTGGAGAGGCAGAGGTAGGAGAATCTGCTCTACAGAGTGAGTTTCAGGACAGCCAGGACTACACAAAGAAACCCTGTCTAGGAAATCAAAGAGAGAACTGGAGAGGAAAGGGAGCAGAGGGAGAGGGGAGAGAAGAGAACCTTGTGTTCCCATTTCTCAGCTTCATTTCTAATCCTCCTTCACACTATTTTGAAATATTTACCAGCACTCTAAGTACCTTCCCAGCATGCTAAGAAGCATTTCCTTTATTTAAGTACTTGAATTGCTGAGTTGGTACAAAAAGAAACTCTACGGACTCAACAAAAATTTAGCCTTAATCTTCTCTCCAATATTAAAAACACTTAACAAAACCGAACCTCAAACTTTTGGATTAGCTATGGCAGATGCAGAGTCCTTCTGCCCACGTGTGAATGGTTGTCTCAGCAATCCACAAGCACTGGGACCTGCACTGTAGTCTCAAGGAAGGGTTCCTTTAAGGAAGTGCATTTTTGATGAGCTAAATATTGTGAAGGGGGTTATCAGAACCTGAGGTAGGCAAAAAATCCACTGAAGAGGCACACAGATCCCTTCCACAGACCCTGGCAGTTCATGGATGCTGGAGAGCAGAGCTGTCTGCCAGACAAGGATGCTGGAGAGCAGAGCTGTCTGCCAGACACGAGAGCTCAAATCTACTTCTGCCTAAGTCTCACAGTCAAAGACACAGGTCTCAAGTGCTGCAACACGTCTTTGATATATCTGCTACCAGCTCAAATTTGGGGATTTCTTAAAACTAGCCTTACAGCCATGAAAAGCCAGACGTGAGTGTGACAGCCACATCAATACACAAACTGTAGAACACTAAAGTAACACATGGTTACTTTAGTAACCTGGTGGACTTGGTAATGTTTGTCTTTGTAACTGAGTCCCAGAAAAAGGCAGCCTTTGGTCAGCTACTATCAAGCAAGGTTGGCCTGGTGGCTGTCATTTGCCAGCCCATGTCATTTGACTACAAATAAATGTAGTTTTGCACCAGGTGTGGTGGCACACAACCTTTAATCCCAGCACTCCCACTTGGGAGAAGGCAGGCAGATCTTAATTCTAGGCCAGCCTATACAGTTAGTTCTAAGACAGCCAGAGCTACACTGAGAAACTGGCTCAGAAAACTAAAGGTAGCAATAGCTGTTCTTCCAGAGCTCCCAGCCTGCCCCCAGCCACCAAGCTCAATCTGACATCTACAAGCTCTTCCAAACAGGAGACTATTCACTCAAAGGGTTAGGGTTATAGGCTGGTGTGCCACCACTCCAGGAGCATGTTATTTCATTGTAGGAACAAAGTGCCCTGGTGTTTTTACCTTCAGAGGACTTTCTGAAAATTTGAAAAATTATAAGCTGGTGTCTCCATCAGTACCAAATGCAAAATGAACATTAAATCTATTTTTGGGCAAATGCTAGCCAAATAACTACATCCATGCACTGCAAACTAAGAAAACTGAGACAACTGGTTCATGCCCAGTAATGTATATTAGATAAAACCCCATCAAAACTAAAAATCTCTTCCCAAGAAGAAATTAAGAAGAATTAGCAGTAGTTATTTCAGATGTGTTGGAAGAACCTGTGCTGACAGTTTATCAAACCTACTATAGCAAACTCTTAAAAGACATTTTAATGTTTATATTTCCCATCAAGAAAGGGGGAAAGCTAACAGTCTGCAGAAAAGAAAAACTTTTTTTTAAAGTATCCAGTAAAGTAGATTTGATCTTCAATTAACTTATGCCCTAAGTAGGGAAAAGTCCAGAATTCCATCTACAGGAACTCCAGGTGATGAAAGTCTCAAGTTCAAAGACAAACAGATAGGTATTCCACAGAAACCACCACAAAGGAGGCCGGAGGCTGCATGGGGACCCAGCACTAACCACACTGCTGAGGGCACTGCTGAGAACTAGCGAAAGAAACAGGACTGGCAAGCAGTAATCCAAAGATCTGTGTTCTAGAATTGGCAATGGTAAGGACAAACACTGATATGGGCAGGACTGTTTTGCTTAAAACGTTACTCCCTGCTTTCCAAGGATTATTCATATTCCAAGTGTAATCCCCAAGTCTAAAGTAAAAGTCATTAGTGTAGAAAAATTTGAAAATGTTAATCTGGTCAGCATCTGAATATATAAAACAAACCTGTCAAAATAAGATGTCCAACCAAAAATGGAAGTTATCTGATTCCTGTGTACTTGTTCCTGGTATACTGGTGGCTGTGGTAGTCAATCAAGTGAGTACCCTACAGTTGTAAATGCTGCTCCAGCAAGTCTTTAATTATGCTGCTACAACCGGAGACTACTCTCATCTGCACTTCACCAACAGTGAAACTGCCTTGTGAAACTCCCAACTCTTGGAACAGTGTTCTTCTCACCCTTCCAAAGCAGGAGCTTCCTTCCAGAAGCATCCCGTGAGCTGCCACTTCTCTATATAATGGTAATAGTGTCCTGTGATTAGGTTCTCACTTCCTGTTCTGTAGGAAAGCTGCAAGTGTTCTTCACCAGAACAAAAGATGGACTGTAACAAGTGTAAACTCAGTCACCAGTTCAGTGGCTAGCCAGCGACCAACACAACTTGGCTTTTCACTGGGACTACGTCTAAGGTAGCTCTTGTACAGCAGTGTCTCATTCTTTGAAAATAGGCAACTGGTGACATCATGTCTTCACAAGTTGGTGACAGTTATTTTCCCAGCAATGTCTCAGCATTACAAACTGTGAACAGGATCAGGATCAGAAATAAAGGGCTCTCACTCTCCTGAAATACAGGCTGTTTCAAGCTCACACTAGCAATGCCATAGCTGTCTATAGAAGACCCACTGATAAAAGAGATCTGGGTGAGCTGGAAGGGAAGCGTGTGAGTATTTAGAGGCCCTTTAGCTTGCATGGCAGCCATGTGGGCCTCCTGTGAGCAAGGCCCTGAGGTGCATCCCATGTACTGTAGTTTGAAATATGTGGGAAAACACTTTAAAAATCTGCCCATTGGGACTTGGATCATCTAACAGACCCCTATACTGAGAACTGCATAGCACAAATGAACAATAACACAAAATCCAAGGATCAATTCATACTTAGAAACTAAAGAGATGGCTTAGTGGTTAAGAGCACTGACTGCTCTCCCAGAAGTCCTGAGTTCAATTCTCAGCAACCACAGGGTGACTCACAACCACCTGTAATGAGATCCAGTGCCTTCTTCAGGTGTGTATGAAGACAGCGAAAGTGTAGTCACAAGCCTTGAAACACTGATGAAAATGTACAATGTTTTAACTCCCTGTGTGACTCAAGGATGGAGGTGGGCTGCCACATTCCATACACTCCATAATTGACCATGTTAAAATTAAGAAGTTAAGGTTGACACTTGGCCAATTCAAAGGCTTTAATAAACTGCTTGTGGTAGCTTGGCCTTTAACCCAGAACTGAGGAAGCAATGGCAAATGGATTTCTGTGAGTTTCAGGCCAGCCAAGGCTACATATACTCTTCAAGACAATTGTGTCTCGAAAATGGCTCAGCAATTAAGAGAGCTGGTTGCTCTTCTAGAAGACCTAGATTCAGTTCCCAGCACCAACATGACCATCAACCCCAGTCCCAGGGGATCTGATACCTACCACTCTTCTGGCCTCTGTGGGGCAGTACTCACACATGGTGCAGACATACATGCAGGGAAACACATATACATAAAATAAAATGAAATTTTAAAATACTAATAAAGGTCAAAAGCCTTAAAAACAAAAAACAAAAAACAAACAAACAAAAAACCCTAGTCTTTACCATATATTCAGGAAGTGTAACAAGCCCACCTATAAAAAAACGTCAGTAGAGCCACGCTCATTCACAATGTCAATGAGAGGCAGTGAGTCGGTAGGAGCCAGACTCAGAGGCTTTGACTGACAAAATGGTGAAGTGAAGCCTTGATCAAGAAGACACCAGGTAAGGAGGTAATTTTCCCATCAATGTGGTATTAGACACAAGCTTTGCAGATTATACAAGAGACTGTTTTTTAAAAAGAAAGACAAAAAACCTCTTTAATGTTGAGAATTCCCAGGTGTCCTTAGGAAGACTTGTAAGAATTTTAAAATGTTAAGATGTAAGAACACACAACACAGCTCGAGCATCATACACTTTACTCAGTCCTCCCTCAGTGACAATGTGGGACTCACAACTAACCTAGTTAGGTTAACCAGCATATCCCCTTTACTCCCCGCCCCTTAGTGACAATGAGCTGCACATGAGACTCACAACTAACCTAGTTAGGTTAACCAGCATATCCCCTTTACTCCCCGCCCCTTAGTGACAATGAGCTGCACATGGAACTCACAACTAACCTAGTTAGGTTAACCAGCATTATACTCTTTTACTTTTTAGTTCTCCCCTTAGTGACAGTGAGTTGCATGTGGGACTCACAACTAACCTAGCTAAGAGTCCACACTGCCTCATTCTCCCCTTGCTCTAGCAGATTTGATTTGGTCAGTACATTACAGAACACTGAACGGGCAGAGATTTAAACCACTATGGTGCCAATTAGGGTTTCTACTTTATTACTCCCTGCTCTCCACAGCCAACGCTGAGGGTCTAAACTTCAGTAGTCACTCACAGGAGGAAGGCTCTACAAGCGCCTTTACACTCCAGCACACTAGAGGAATTAACTGTGGTCTCTACACCGTGAGAAAACCCTGTTGTCTTGGTAATAACTGTAAGGTATCTGAAACATGCTGGCTTAATGGTCAAAAAATGGAGCTGGTTACTTCAACCATTAAAGAACAAAGCAAAGCACATCTTGAGCCTGTGAGTTTGTTCCTGGCAGAATCAGGACACTGGAGGGGAAGCATCTCGTGCATCTTTAATGTTCTGCATTCTACTCCCTTACAAACCTCAGATGTCTTTTTTAGTTGACACAATCACATTCAACTTGTAGTGACAAGAGAGTAAAATCCAGGTCAATTTTTATATCATACAGTACAGTGATTTAAGAAAAAGACTACCACAGAAACTGGGACTGTGGTGTGAACCCATCCATACCCTAAAAGCCATAAATGAGGTCAAAGGCATAGTGACACATGACTGTGGGCAGTGTAGCTCTCTGGTGGTACTGTATGGACCTGTCTGTAATGGAACCCTCTGGTGATGTTGAATGGACCAATTTATAAACCTGATGCATAGTTGTTCTAGGCCTTGAAACGCTTTTCAAAAACATTTCTTACTCAAAACCAACTTCTCTAGGAGACCTGCATCACAATTTCCAAGATCACACTAACTTCAGACATTATTTGATCAGAGGTTTTCCACTTAAAAAACAAAACAAAACAAAACAGCAATGACCACCCTAGGAATTACCTGGAGATGGCATACATTTTCTTTTTATTCATAAATTACTACACATTGTGAGTACACCTTTTAAAATAAGATATAGGGAAAAAATCCTTTTAAATCTTTTTTTCTTAATATGCTTGGTAATAGTAATCTTTCAAAGGAAGTAAAAAAACCTGAATACTTCAAACTTTTAAAAATTATGAATAAAATCACAGGACTTTGGACATACAAAACTAGAGTGGGAAAAGGCTCCTTTTACATATACACCACTAACTACTTCAAGTGCAACAGAAGCTAGAGCACTTACTTCTGGACCAGTTCACATTCACCTTGTAACTTTCTCAAAAAGACAGACTGATCCTAAACATTAAAGTACATCTGTGCATTAAATCCCTGCGCAATTCAGACACCTAGTGCTCAGTGTAAACATTGTAACTATTGTTAATCATCCGTAATGGTACTTAGGAGTGTGTCACATATTCAAAGTTAATGTTAGAAATAGCACCATAACCAAAAAGAAAAAAAAGAGCAAAACCCCACACATACTTCTTCACAAGCCGAGAGCCACTGTCAACTACACACAAGGTCAGCAGGTCCACTTCCACTCTCTGATGGACCCTAATCTGATGAAACCAAGCATGCTTCTACACAACTGGACCAAAGGGTCAGAAAGGAGTGTTTGACTAGATAGTCAATAGCTAGTTAACACTTAGTCCCAAAATGAGAACAGCTCTGTGTATAAAACCCAAACTTTTGTAAAAGAGTACACGTCACATATACTTGTGGAATTGTGGGTGCCATTTTGCAGATAATGGTAAACATGGAGTTACAAACCTGAGGGACACAATGGGAGTCAAATGCAGTTTCAGTCAATCGTGGAAGACAGCTGACCCAGTCTGTGTCCCTAACATCCGTCCGTAAGAGCTCTATGGAAAGCAGCTTCACAGAGTTCTCTACCCAAGAGTCACAGAGGTGCCTACCAACCACAGCTGGAAATGTCCAACACCATCTTATCTCTTGTAGGAGAACAGAAAGAATACTGCCTACCATGTCAAATGAAATCCACGAGACATGAGAACAAAGTGGACACTGGAGAGCAGCACATGCTTTTCTTTATCTGCCACTTCAGGAAAACAGGAGAAAGAGTGGCTCATGTAGGAAACCAAACACAATTAAGTCAAAAACACCTCAAAGTGTCCATACTACAACATCCCTTTTCACTCATTAGATGCTTTTCAAGGAGAAACTCACTGGGAAAAGCTACACCAGCAGACCAAAAATAATCAATCCATTAAAGAAAAGACCCTGGCTAAAAATTAAGTGTTCTGTGGTATTTGGGATGATGTGACACTTCACTTCAAAAGGATTTCAGAATCACTGTGTTTCTTCCACTAGAGGTCACTATAACAAAGATTCACTCAGTTGTCCCAAGCAAAGGATGCTTAGGGTGTACTGGGCAGTACACTCAGGGATGGAGACACTCAACTGTCTCCCTATACAGACAGGATTTACAACTGCACTCTCAAGTCTACAGTCTGACAAAAGAAAATCTACACAGAACTGAAATACCATTAGCCCCACAACACTCTTGTTAAAGAACACTTTCCCTAAATCTAAGGCACACAAACCTCTCTACTTCAGAGTAAGATTATGGAAGAGCAAGAATTTGGTGAATACTAATGGAAAGTAGATCTTGGACAAAAACCAACAATTTGTCAGTAAACAATCTAAAAGAAAATACTATGACTATATTCTCAAATTAGACCTTTAAAATATGCACTCCAAACATGTAAAATAATTTACAAGCACTTTATAAATTCAAGTTTATAAACATGAAAGTCATCAGGTTTGCCTTAAAAGAAAAAAGAAAAAAAAAACAAAAAAACAAACAAAAAAAAACAAAACAAAACAAAACAAAAAAGAATTTGGGGGGAAAAAGTAGAAGCCATGTCAATAAAAATGACCAAATATATAAGGTATAATGTGTTCTACTCAAGTCTCCAGGGAAAGGATTTTTTATATATATATATATATAAAAAAAAGTGGTAGGTGCCTTGCCTACTAATCATGGTTACCCTTGCCATGATTGTAATGTCAGTATGCACATAATATTTATCAAGATTCTGTAAACATAGGTCACGTGGGTTTTTCTCCTATTACATGGCAGGGGTTTAGAAACTACCACTTCTGGATAAAATCAGAAAGTAGCTGTGTGACACTGCTACCACAAAAGTAATGCTCACTGGTTTGGATAGCCCAGCTGTCTAGTGTTGAACGTGTCTCCCAACTCTTGCTGTGTGTAGTCAATACTGTCAAAGTAGATCTGCCCCCAAAATGAAGCGTATTTTGGCACCTGTGCTGAATGCTGCTTCAAAAACCAGCAAGTGCAAATAAAAGTAACAGTCATGATTTAGTCACATTCATAACTTTTCATAGAAAAATATAAATATATTCCCTGAATTGTAAGCCAGCTTTCACAGTGCACTCCAGTCAGTCTGCTGAGCACACTAGCTCTCAAGGTCGTAAGGTGCGGTCAGCGAGCTCCAGTGTGCTCTCTATGCTTCTATCGTCTTCCCCATCGTGGTATCTCACCGTTCTCCTACCCTGATTTCTAGTTTTTATTTTTGAGCGCCGAACAACTCTTTTAGCTTTTGCATAGTCCAAATCCTCCCAGTCATTGTCATCCACATTTAACCTAGGACACTTCCTCTGTCTCTGATGTCGTGCAGGTTTAGGTGGGTGAGATGTGGAGGGTTTACCTGCGCCAGGCACTCTGGCTTTCCCTTTCCTTTTCTTCTTCCTTTGGGTTTTTGTGTTATTGGTACAGTCAACCTCAGATTCAGTTACTGAGCCCAAGTCTGATGACTTGGGACTGGTGTCAGGTCCGCATCCTAAATTGCCCATTTGTCCGGGCATGTCCTCACCATCTACCTCAGGATGTACTCTCCTTCTCTTCACCCCAGCCTCTGCTGATGCCTGTGGACTGGTAGTAACTTGTGCTGTCCTACTGAGTGGGGCTTTCCCGTATGTCCTGAGCCTTCTGCCGTTCCACCTTCTTAACCCATAGTTCAGTTCTTCTTCAAAGTTATTCTCTACAGTAGCTTTCTGGGCCAAAACCGACTCAGAAGACGAGCTAATCTCATTATCCAGAGTGTGGCTTTTGGAATCTTCCTGAGAAGGCCCAACAGAGGAGCTTGGGGTTTTAGGAGGTGGCCTTATGCAGACACCGCCCATTTGCCTGGTCTGTATGCTTTTTGTTTGCTCAAAACTGGCACTCCCTTTAGAACCCAAGTCTGTACTTGCAGCCTGATGGGCATTTTCTGCACGACCTTGGTGTTCGGGCTCTGGGAGCTCACTCCTGCAGGCAAGCGGCTCCTCTGGCACGTGTGCATGTGTCTCCTCACTGCTCAGCATCATCTTTGCTGGGGTACAAACAAATCCAACAGGCTTTTTCCTTCTCCTTTTGCTTCGAGTACATGTGCTTTCTAAGCTGACATCTTCTGCATCACTTGTGGGCTTCATTTTATCAGTAGCCATACTAGCACTTCGAGTAACCCTCAAGGGGCTGGTTTTGTCTTCGGGTGACTTCGGGATTACTTGTACATTACTTTCCGAGTCACTGGAACACAATCTTTTCCGGGAAACTTTCTTTCTTTGTCCATTCTCTTGTGATACAGAATCTAAAAATTAAGAGTACTCTTTTAATACTCAAGAATTTCTAAAGTAATAATTAAATGTTTAACATTTAAGACAATTTAAATGCAGATTTCTTATCAACATAGTGAGGTTGTATTAGATGGCAGACAATAAGCTGGTCCTTAGCAGTGATTTCCCCCACTAAGAACTCTCACAATCCTCACCAAAGACAATGTGAACAGGTAAGCTTAAGAAAATTGTTCCAGTCACTACTATGGTGTGCCCAAATGCTCATCTCTAATAAAATGCCCATTACCAATATTCAAAGTAGAATCTTTCATGGAATAGTTAAGGCCAAGACTGACTGTTCAGTGACTAACAGTGATGAGGCACTAAGCACGAGAACAGAAAAGACAAACAAAAGGCTAGTGTTCAACCAGTAAGAATAGCTGGTTAAATCAAGTCTACAGGAGGGAACAGCATTATCCTGTGGAAGAGGAGGAAAGGATAAGTTAGTGACCAGGGGAGGGTCTAAAATTACCATTCACATTGCTGTGTGATTTCTCTCTCACTGTACTGCCATCAGAATCCATATCAGTCTCAGATCCATGATGTGACAGACACTGGGGGGCAACAGCGGCTTCCCTCAAGGCTTCAGAAACTGAGCTTTCTTCCGCTTCAGGACCTTTCCTCTCTCCAGACTTTTCCTCACAGTCTTCTGAATCACTCAAGATCTTGGCTTTCTTAAACAAATGTGTACTCTTGCATAACGCACTGCTTTCTGGTTCAGAGTCAGCTTCCTCAGAGATGCTATCTGCCCCAAGTTTCTGCCCAGATGTTGAAGGGTTGGTAGTGCTGCTGGGCCCATGATCCAATCCATGACATTTGGAATCTTCCTCAGAAGACTCTATTGGACGAGATTTGGTTTTGCATGTTGCTGTAGTGTGGGATGTGCAGCCATTAGCATGCCAGGTCTTCCGGGCTACTCGCAAGTCACTGTCTGACTCCGAGTCACTGATGCTGTTCTGGACAGCATGGGGACTGGACATCAACAGTGCTTGGTTCTGGTCTTTCAGTTCTTCAGTCTCTGACTTAAGACTCTGATCATCAGAGTTGTGTAACAACTTTTTCCTGGCCACAGCCGACGCATTTCGATGTGGCAGCTTCCGCCCAGAGCAGGGACTCTCTGAGCTCGAATCTTCTGCGTCACTCATCAGCTTTATCTTGCTAGCAGCAACAGCAGCACACTTCCGGAGAACTTTCCGGCTGCTTCCAGCCTTATTTTTCAGAGTTTCATCTGTTTCCATTGAATTGTTATCAGAATCACTTAAGTAGACTCTTTTCCGAGTGGCTTTTCTGCCACATCCATTTTCTAAAGAAACAGAACCTGGAAATAAATAAAGTAATACGATTAGTCCAGTCATGCTATGCTACACATGCAGGCCGCTCGGGCCTCTTTCCTACTGTCTGTCCTGCCTCAGCTTCCTAAGGTGACACCAGACATACAAAGATTTCAAATGCTTCTGTAAGGATGCCATGTGTTGAGCTTAAGAGACAATACCACATCTAGATGAATTCAATCATGCCAATCAACAATGATTAGTTAAATCAAGACCACTCGCACTCACTGACCAGCTTTTCTCCGAGCAGCTCTTGTTCTGGTCACCCTGAGGTTGCTGCTTCTCAACACACCACTGCGCAAGGAGCACTCTCGAGGTCCAGAGCTCACTTTGCTTTCCTCTGAACTATTTGAAGCTGAAGAAGATGAAGAGGTAGCTAAGAAATCTTCCATTTCACTTCCTGATAAATAAATAAATAAATAAATAAATAAATGGACTCCTATCTATACCCACTTAAGCAAACATTGTCCTGTATTTGATAATTTAATTTATATTTGGTTTGAGAAACAGATCAGTAAGAGAGCACTTGTTGCTCTTGCAGAAGACCCAAGTTCAGTCCCCACTACCATGGCAGCTGCCCATAACTGCCTGTAACTCCAGTTCCAGGGGATCTGATGACCTCTTCTGGCCTCTGTGGGCACCAGACATCTATGTAGTACACATGAATACAGAAAAAAATGAAAACACAAAAATTTATTTTCTCTAAACAGATTTATTTATTTACTATGTATACAATGTTCTGTCTACATGTATGCCTGCAGGCAAAAAGAAGGCACCAGATTTCATTATAGATGGAGACTGAACTCAGGACCCCTGGAAGAACAGCCAGTGCTCTTACCTGAGCCATATCTCCAATCCCACAAAAACTTTAAAACAGGCTGCCCTGTGGACAAGACTGTGGGGAATTTTCTTAATTGATGACTGATGTGGGGCTCCTGAGAAAGCAGGCTAACAAAGTAAAGAGGGCCAGCCAGTAGGCAGCACTCCTCCTCCATCAATTCCTAAAACTAAGCCTCCCCACTCCCAACCCCCAGAGCCGGAGGATGACCTGAGTGCCCCACAGAGAACACACCTTCCCTCCTAAAAGCTGCTCTGGGTCATCGTCTCTTATCGCAGCATCTCTTACCACCACACCCTCACTGATACAAGCTACTCTAGGTTGTTATACCGCAGCAATGATCCCTCACTGAAGCACATGCCTTCAGCCAAGGCTGAGGCAGAGGCAGGAGAATAAGGAAGCGCAAAAGAAGCCACTGGTGAAGGTGTGGCAGCTATAGTTTAAGACCACCAAAAACAGCAGTAGCTACGGAGTGAACCTAGTCTGAGCCTAGGAGGACAGGCTCTGTGTACTGCAGAGGCTTCTTTGGTGCTCAGAGAATCATGAATGCACCCCAGACATAAAGCACTAAACCTTTTACACTGGGAATTTTGGGTTTGCTTTGGACTGAACATCAAGATATAACTGATTTTTGATTTTACAGGAACCCAAAGTTAAGAGACTTTAGAGATTTTACAGATTTTGAACTCTGAAAGAGATGGGATATTTTAAGAATCTTAACTTTCGAAGTATTTGAATGCTTAAAGACTACTGAGACTTCTTAAAAGTTGGGTTGTTTTACACTGTGAAATTAATATTCATATGCCATCTTAGAAACAAATGAGAAAAACAAAAAGGTTCTAGTTGAACACTGATGTATCTGTGTAACAAGCAAACAAGAAGTGAAGTGTACTAGAACAGAGAGCCTTAACTGAACATGCCCCACCAGACTTGCCTGTATTATCACAGCAAAATAAATCCTAAGACAGAGAAGGTCTCCCAGTCTCCTATTCCTACATACATGGGGACTCAGTATGCATCCATACATCCTGGAATGTAAGGGCACCAGCTTGACCTTTTCCACAGGCCACTTTCTTCCCAATCTTTGGATCTGCTTCTCAATAGTATTAACAACACTAAATGCAATATGATAATCTGATATTGCATATGATATTACATAACTTACTCTCAACATAAAACACAGTGCATTGCAGATGGACTAGCACCCTCACTGCACAAAGCTATACAGGATTGCATCTGTTTATAGTTATCAAAACAGCAACAGCCCAAAGAGGTGACAATGTATTTCTGGGTATCAGTTGTCAAATGACTATCTGTACTTTTACAGTTGTCATTTAAAATATACTTTGTAGCTGGGCAGTGGTGCACATGCCCTTAATTCCAGCTCTTGGGATACAGGTGGATCTCTGAGTTCCAGGCTAGCCTAATCTACAGAGCAAGTTATAGGACAGCCAAAGATAGAAACCCTGTTTCAAAAATAACACACATACATAATATATATATATATATATATTATGTATACACACACACACACACTTTGTGAAACACCAATCATAGCAAAAACATGTAAATCTTAAACTCTGTAAGTTCTGTCTAGACCTCAGTGCCAAGGCAGTTTCTGACCCAACAGTAGTTAGCAGTCTACAAACAAGGGTGCTCAAAGATGAGTGCATTCAATTCCTCACCAAACAGCACAGAGCCACTCCTGAGTGCTTCAGCTCTGGGTCGTCTCACTCTTTCTAATGATCCTGCAGAATCTGAAGAGTCCCCAGAAGTAAAGCCTGAAGAGACACCAGCACTTGTCTTGCGGGTTGCAGACAAAGGTACCTTACTTGAGGTAGACTGAGAAGGAGGACCCATCAACTGTGGAATTACTTTTGTTTGAGCTTTAAACTGCTTCTGTTTGACATTTCTGGCGAAAAGTATAAACAAGAGAAACAATTATTAATAAAACAGAAAAGTAAATGGCTAGAGAACATCAGTATAAAAGCACGTTGTACTGTTTCTTAATGAGAGAAAAAAACACATAAACCAAGTACTAAAATATGCACTACTGATATTATTCTGGCATGGACTGTTATTGCAAATATTTCCTTACTCTAAATGTGACAGTTATAGTCAATTTTGAAGGAATGAACCAATGATCCAAATCTGGTCCTCAGAGAAGGAAAGAAAACAAAAAGATAGGGAAAAAAAATCCTTTAAGAAACAGGACATCAAAACCTTTCCAAATTTGACAAATCACAATTAATGTTCACAGAAATGGATAAACTCCCAAGTAATATAAACTCCTAACCTACTCCTCTGGTGGGAGTGAGGAGAAGATTGAGGTGGGAAGAGGAGAAAAGGAAAGAAGAACCAATTTTGAAGGCAGCTAAAAGAGAATAACATACACATAAGAAGAGCAGTTCAGCAAGGTCAGTAACTAGCATAGTAGGTATAAGAATTCACTATGCATCAACATTATTGTTCAGGACTGCAGAGAGGATGCAATGGTCAAAAATACTGCCTTCTTTCCCAGAGGAACCAGGTTCAACTCTCAGCACCCACTGGCAGGTAACAATCCTCTGTAACCCTGGGTCCAGGGGATCTGATGTCATCCTAGTGTCCAACGGCACCAGACACCAGTGAAAACCACCATATATTTTATATATATATATATATATATATATATATATATATATATATATATATATATATGAGAATGAAGTACCAAGAAGTAAAATCTGAGAAACATTTTAAAGTTACCTTTACCAGATGGAGAGGCGCATGCCTTTAATCCCAGCACTTGGGAGGCAGAGGCAGGAGGATCTCTTAAGTTCAAGGCCATCGTGGTCTACAGAATGAGTTCCAGGGCAGCCAGGGTTACACAGAGAAATCCTGTTTTGAAAACAACAAACAAACAAACAAACAAATCCTTCAATAATGAAGGTAAAATTAAAAACCACCACCAAGGACACAAAGACAGGTAAGTCTAATGTTGGTGCATCTGCCTGGTTTACAGGCATTTTAAAAGAATTCTTTAAACTAGGGCAAGAAAAACCCATGAAAGCCCTGACAGGACACTCAAGACACTTTTATAACTAGACATCGAAATAGAGGAAATATAAAACACCTCAATATAGGGTTTCTGTTTAAAAAACAAAAAAACAAACAAACAAAAAAACCACAAACAGGTTTCTTGATTCTGAAGTTAAAGATATGTATATAAAAATTCCGAGTGTAGAGCAGTACTCCAAAAATGACTTTTTAGCACAATTAAAAACACCTTAAATTCGGCGGGCAGTGGTGGTGCACACTTTTAATCCCAGCACTTGGGAGGCAGAGGCAGGCGGATTTCTGAGTTCGAGGCCAGCCTGGTCTACAGAATTCGTTCCATGATAGCCAGGGCTACACAGAGAAACCCTGTCTCAAAAAACCAAAAACACCTTAAGTTAAAAACCAATGACATTGGATGCCACGCCCTCTCACCTCCTGCTCCTGCCAACTGGAACAGCACCATTACAGTTTTGTCGTTGCTTGAATCTTTGGCTTCGACGAAGTTTCTCCTTGAATTTTTGACCAAGTTTAAAATCAAAGGAGATTTTCTTCATTTTTTCTTCAAACAATGCAGACAATCTCAAGGTCATACTATAAATCTACAAGGTAAAAAAGAAAAACAGAATTATAAAGTAAGTCTGTTACAGGTTTTCACTAATAATCAAAGGTCACCGGCAGAGTGTCACCCCTGACTAGAGGGATAGCTTCTTTGCTTCAATGGCATTGGCAGGATACAGAGACAGACAGACAGACAGACAGACAGACAGACAGACAGACACACACACACACACACACACACACACACACACACACGCCCCTTCCAGAAACTAGTAGTAAACAGTACAACTTTATACTCCACAACCCGTTAACACCTCTGTTGATATTCTCAAATAACACTGGTCCCAATCAGTTCCAAAGTACACATTTCTCCTCAAACTAATAAAATTAAAATAAGGCACAGAAAAAGACTACCCACCTTTGATCTTTTGTTGGGTGTATATGCCTTTGCATTGCTAAATATCAATCGGATGTCTTTGCAAAATTCCACAGGGCTATCATAGTTCCCGGCTTCTAGTGTTTCTCTTACTGTTCCAAAATCCATTGGAGTGTCTATAATATCTCGGTAATCCTATTTTTAAAATGACAATTCACATATGAATTTCATGCTCTCAAAAAGTAACACATAAAGGGGGAGAGATGGCTCAGCAGTTAAGTGTAAGTCCCAGCACCTGGTACCCACACGGTGGCACACATCATCTGTAGCCTCCAATCACAGGGGACTCAACAACTCTTCTGGCTTCCATGGGCAGTACAAACATGGTGCACAGATATACCAGTAAATAAAACACACATAAAATATCCATACACACAGATGTTTTTAAACTAAATATAAGAGTTCTAAGATATTCCAGATGACAAAAGTAGGAAAGAATTGAAAGACTTACGGATTAATATTTAAAAGATCTATAAAAGCAGCAGAGAATAATAGGATAGGGAAGTATCAAATATCAAGATTTTACTTTATCTTAATTTATATGTTAGGATATGCATACAATGCTCAGAGGGTTTCGTACAATTTGGGAGTGACAGGTTACTCATGAACTGCCTGACATGGTAGAGAGAACCAAACTCCAGTCCTGTGCAAGCACTCATAACTGCTGAGCCACCTCTGCAGCCCTACATGTAACAGCAGATGTCAATTCTTAGTGGTCCTGAAACAAGAATATTTTAGTTTTCTACTCTATAGCCCTTAGTAAACCCAAGCTTGCTGTAGCAGGTGCTGTTTTCGGTTCTTGGTCATAGGCATCACCCAACTGTCCTGTTTGTTATCTTCTAAGTTACAGTCTTATTTACTGTTCCAAATGAATAAGGATGCCTGCATTTCCATGCTGTGGAGAGCACAAGAGGGCACTGGATCCCCTGGGACTAAAGTTACAGATGGTCATGATGCTAAAATGTGGGTGCCAGAAACTTCTGTAAGAGCAGCCAAAACTTTTAACCATGAGCCATCGCTCTAGCTGAGTAAATTAGTTTTAGTAACTAACGGCTGTACCTACAGCAATGCTCACGTATACATCTCCCATTTCACACTACACTATGCAATTCTGTCTAAATTCTTAAGCGAGTTACTATGTCTACACTACAACCAGTCTACTGGGGTAAAAGAGAAAATACATTAACATGAGGAAAAGCCAGTCCTCTTACTCTTTAGGGTTGAACCTAAATCTGCAATCCCTCTGTTTATTTTCTCCACAGTAAAAAGCACCAATATTCAGTGCAAGAATGCTTACTGGGTATTCAACCAAGTCCACTGGCTGTCTGAAGGGTTCTGAGTCCTCACACTGGAAGATCAGGATAAGCAGGGCCTTGCACTGCCTCCTCCAGTCGCTCTCAATACAGCCGGTGGTTCTACTCCTCCTTTTCCAGTTGTGGACCTAAAAACATATTTGTAGGTTATTTCAGCCTAGGTAGGAAATGGGGAGATGACATACATTTTATGGTGTATGATATTGAGTTAAAAAAGAAGAATTGGGCTGGGCAGTGATGGCACACGCCTTTAATCCCAGCACTTGGGAGGCAGAGGCAGGCGGATTTCTGAGTTCAAGGCCAGCCTGGTCTACAGAGTGAGTTCCAGGACAGCCAGGGCTACACAGAGAAAGCTTGTCTCAAAAAAATCAACTCCCCCCCCCCAAAAAAAAAGGAGGAGGAGAAGAAGATAGGAAGAAGGAGGAAGAAGAAGAAGGAAGGAGGAAGGAGGAGGAGGAGGAAGGAGAAGGAGGAAGAAGAAGGAAGAAATATAAGGGGAGGACGAGGAGGAGTAGGAAGGAAGGAGGAGGAAGAAAAAGGAGGAGGAGGAAGAAGGAGAAAGAGGAGGAGGAGAAGAAAGGAGTAGGAGGAAGAGGAGGAGGAGGAGGAGAAGAAAGAAGAGGAGGAAGAAGGAGAAAGAGGAGGAGGAGGAGAAGGAAGAAGAAGAGGAGGAAGAGGAGGAAGAGGAGGAGGAGGAAAAAGAAGGAGGAGGAGGAAGAGAAGGAAGAAGAGGAGGAGGAGGAGAAAGAAGAGAAGGAGGAAGAAGAGGAGGAAAAGGAGGAAGAAGAGGAAAAGGAGGAGAAGGAAGAGGAAGAAGAGGAGGAGGAAGAAAAGAAGAAGGAGAAGAAGGAAATTGGGACCCTCTGTTTCCTATATTATACAAGAATTGTAGTTTTTACCTTGTTATCTAGCAGGAAAAAAACCAATTTCTGTAAAACCCAGTCATGTCTTTTGATACGCTACATGCACTTTCGTAAAAAGGAAATTATATTAGATGAGTTCTAAGAAGCAAGGTGCCATAAGCAGCAGCAAGCACTATCTAACAAGCAGCTCTGCCAAGTCTCACATCTGTACATCTTGTTCACAGAAATTGAAAATGGGGTAGAAAAATGCCTAGGACTACAGCTTCCTCACATGGAAAAGGTCCACTGCCGACAGCAATTAAAGGTAAGGGCACCGAGGCAATGCCTCAAATATTGGGATTAGCTATGCAGACCAATGTAACCACAAAGAAGACAGGAAAATATGTCACAGGCTGCAAAAGCTATGATCTGGTTTGAGTCAAAGTAAACAAAGTGTGCACTGGGAGAGGGCTTCACAATGTGGGGAAGGCAAGAACTCTCTCTCTCCTTGGAGACCCTATCACGGAATCAGAGTAACTTTAGGGACAGTCATATCACACTGCTACTCCACGCACATGCACATCTGATAAGAGGAGTCAACTATGTCATTGGCAACAGCGGACACAGCAAAGGACTGGACAGAGGAAAACACATGGCAGTTCTGTTGGAAATGAAGCAACATAAAAATGGAAAAATCAGACAGCACAAATGCATGTCTAAGTCTTCAATGTTAATTAGGACAATCATTGTATAGGAGATTTTGAGATTCTTACTATGTAGTCCTGGCTGTCCTGAAACTGGGTATGTAAATTAGGTTGGCTTCACAGAGACCTGCCTGCCTCTGCCTCCTGAGTGGCAAGATTAAAAAATGTGTGCCACTAGACCTGGATACTTGATATTTTTTTTTTTTTTTTTTTTTTTTTTTTTTGTAACTCTAAATTTAAGGAGCACCTAGGTGAACTTTTGAATAACGTGTTACTGTGTTTTACCCATTCTGTTATGAATAGTCTACTCACTAATTTACTGCATTAGTGCTGAAGCTTCTGGTGACAAGCCACATTAGAGTTCTCAATTTCCTATATTTAGTTCCATGTTCTGTCCCTTCTCCCAAAAAGCTTCACCTTTTCAACAAATCTCTATTTTAAATAAATAATTCAGTTACCAAATCCTACTTAACATTCTCCTAAAAATATTTCACCATCTTTCTTCACTATTCCAAGAGAACCCTCTCTGAGCCTAGACATCAAGCTATCTGAAGAATGTTCTCTCTCACCCAGCACCCCCTTCAGTCACAGCCATGAGAAGCCGCCCTGTCCCACTGTAGGAACAGCTGCTGCTTCACCTTACAGTCACACACAATGCTTGGGTTCCATGCTCTGCTGCACAGGTCAGGTCAATGCCCTGAAGGGCATAGGTCATGCTTTGCCCTACTTGATTTGGGGGTGGGGTGGGGAGGGGAAGTGGTCCATTATTTTATTCTAACTGTGAGCACTCCATTCCAACAGCAACTATCAACTGAACATTTTTGAAGTAACCAAAACTTAGTGACTTCTATTTCTCTTATAAACCACACTAAAATACCCGGAATCATCACGTAACTTTTCAAGGCCAGAAACTGTAATCCAGATGAAAATTTGGTTTTGAACAGAGCACACAGAAGCCAAAGTTAGCCATGCAGAGCAACTTACCCTCCTTCTTCCAGAAGACGTTTTAGGCCGATCACTATCGTCCTAGGATAAATCAGAGAACCTTACTATAGAGATCACCAGAGATCACCCTCAGATCCAATGTGTGTCAGAGACATCACTTAACCATGAAAATGTTTATCAGTTCCTACCTTCAGAGCAAACTGGATCATACCACAGAATCTGATGTTAGATGCCCTCTATTTTCCTACTCCCACTTTTACATCAGTGTTGAGATCAACATGACATTATAAAGTTAAACTTCATACCAGATCATCAGCACTGTCATCATCGTCGTCATCACTGTCAGACGTGTTACATAGTTCTGATATATTTGTACAGTCTTGATTCCTAAAAGTTAAAATTTTCACAATTAATTATATGAAGAATAGTTACTCCTGTCAAGCATTACTTCATATTAAAATACAAACAGCTCCGCAGCCTAAGTACACCCCATATCACAAAATAAGACAAGATTATAATCAGCCCTCTGTGAAAATAAGAGTGACACTCCAAGTAGCCTCTCCAGGCTGAACACACACAGCTTTTCCTGCCTACTGTCACAGTAACATTGATACAGTAAATACCAGGAAAAAGAGGAGATTTAAGATAGAAGGAAAGATACAAAGCAAACCCTCAGCATGTCAGCAAATGTGCCAAGCAGAGGTGCTGAGGACACCCCGCACAAAAATGACAGAACAGGCAGTCCTATACATTAATTCAGGCTTGCTGAAGAGAGGGCTCCTAGGTTAAGAGTACTCAGTGCTCTTGTAGAAGAACTGGGTTCAAATCCCAGCACCCATACAATGGGCTCACAACCATTTCTAACTCCCAATCCAAAGGATCCAATAATCTCCCTCCGCTGGCCTCATTAGGCACCAAGTATACATGATGCATAATATGCATGCAAATAAAACACTATATATACATAAACTTAATTTAAATGTTTTGCTTTAAATTTTAAAAAGTATAGAAGTTAGAGATGAAGAGATGGATCAGCTGATACGCTCAGCTACCACCCAGGCTGAGGTCCAGGGCTTGGAGTTGGCCCACCCCAAAATGTACCTCATCTGTGGACTGCTAGAGCACCTGAAAGGGAAGGTCTTGCTGACCATAGAAGAACTGAGGAGATCTGGTGAAGAACCAGTATTGATGGTGCAGTAGAAGCCAGCATCCTGGAACCAGACCAGTGGCTCACTGCAGGGGAAGATGTGTGGGAAGAGGAATGTACTGTGGGACTTGCTGTGACACACTGCAGCTTCCATGGCAAGATGTTCTCTATTCTTTTTGTTTTTTTGTTCTTTTGGGCCAGAGGCTGCGAGGGCAAAGGGTAGATACAAGGGGACAGAGAGAGGAGTGGACTGGAGTGCATGAAGTGAAACTCAAAGAATTAAAAGTTGTGGGGGGAAAAGAGAGATGGCTAAGTGGTTAAGAGCACTGGCTGTTCTTCCTGAGGATGTGGGTTCAAGTCCCAGGAACCACATGGTGGGTAACAATGATCTATAACTCTAGTCTCAGAAATCCAACACTCTCTTCTAGTCTCCATAGGCACTTGGCAAGTAGTACACATACATACAAGCAGGCAAAACACCCATATGTGTAATAGAGAATTAAACAACCAAATTGAATTCGTCATATTCCTTTAACGAAGTTATAATCACAAGTAAACCATCAGGTGGGAAGAACTCAGTAAAATGGAAGCTGGGTGGCTTTTAAAGCACAGAGTCTGTCATGCTTGTACCATGCACGAGGTCACTTACTTGATAAACTTCAGAAGCTGGTCAGTTATTTTCTTAGCTGATCTTGCAATGACACTCTCAGGTTCATTAAACGTTCTTGCATTATGCTCTATATATCGGACTTCCCAAATTAATGCAGATAACCGCCTGAAACAGAAAAGGTAACATTACTTTAAAATAACCAAAATCTAGCAATGTGCCTAATCAGTGAGTAACAGCATACGTTCTTCAAGACATTGGTACAAGGTTGTAATAAATAATCTAATGTTACCATTAGAACATTACATTGGACAATACATTGCAAAAACTAATTTAAGTAAACTACCTAAATCATACGCACACATGGGCACACATGCTCTCTCCTCTCTCTCCCTCTCCCTCTCCTTTTCAACAAACAGCCCTTTTTTCTACCATGCCTTTTTTTCTATCAGCACCTTTTGCAGCTATTAAAATTTAACAAGCAGAGCTTGGGGCGTATAGTGGCTTCTGGCTATGCAACTATGAAGCCCTGATTAGAGTCTACAACACCCATGTAAAAAATAAGGTCAGCATGGCTGTGACTGCCTCTAACTACGGCACTGAAGTAAAAGACAGACAGCTCCTGAGGGCTCATTGTGGAGTCAGCTGACCCAGGTCCGTAAGAGACCCAATCTCAAAGGAGTAGAGGAAGACTGCACCAGAGAAACGTATAGGACAGTCTCCCCATGCACAACCGCAGATGACAACCCGCCCACTCCTCTCTAAACAACAGGACAGTCTCCCCGTGCACAACCGCAGATGACAGCCCGCCCACTCCTCTCTAAACAACAAGCATGGAATGCTAACTGTGAGTCAGTTTCATTACAAATAGGTTTCTAATTCAAACACACATATGACTAGATATATACACTATAACTGTGGAATAGTAATTATGTACAACAGTAATGGAAAACTGACATACCTTCAATTAATATAAAAATCATTACAAATAAGTGATTTTTAAAATTACCATTGATGTAGAAGCCAACAACAAAAAGCTGACACATCTGGAAGGTTATCTTTATTCAAAAGAGCAAGTACAATTACTAACTCATGAAATCTACTTTTAAATGTACAAGCTAAGATTTTAAATCAGAGAAAAGGGGCAAGATTACCATTCCAATTTTGGCTACAACTCAAGATAAGCATTAAGGATTTTGGATCATATTTCTTTTATTTAAAAAAAAAAAAAAAAAGCCATAAAGGCCATTTGTACCACAAAAGTAGTATATACCTAAATCTCTATGTTTGGTATCATAAAAAATGGATTACAATGTTTCTTAAGTTTTTTCTATTTTTCATTCCTGATTAATAATAAAGTTGTAATTAGACTAGAAAGTTGAATGGTTAAGAGCACTTGGTGCTCTTGCAGGAATTCAATTGCAGAACCCAAATGTAGGATAACCACACCATCTCTATGTCCCTTCCAGGAGGTGAAACACCCTCTTGGAACCTGCATACACACAGACACATCAATAAAAAAGAAGCCGAAGAAGTTCTGATAATTCATTCATAAAAAGAATTTCACACACAAAATAACAGTATCTACTTAATGTCATTTTCTAGCAAGTGCATGCACGAACGCACACACACAAACAACTGAGGAACAAAGCTTGGTGTGTCACCTTATGCCTGACTACCCATACCTACTCAAAAACATGTAACAAGCACCAAACAGGAAATTATATTCACCAGCATCCAAAGCTCACACATTAATTATCAGCAACCTGCACATCTGTTTGTGTTAGTAACTGTGGCCTCAGAGCTCTTTTGTGTTATTTTTGAAAGGGTTTCCTACAAACCTGTAAAATCGATTAACAAGCCTCATTCGAATTGTATAGAGATCAGTTGGATAAGCCACAACTGTGCAGTACTTTGGATATGTACACAGATCCACTGGGCCTGCAAAAGCTGCTGCTATATCTGTAAGAGAAAAGAAAACGCTAAAGTTTTAAACAGTAAGTTCCTCACCTATAAGTGATATTTAGCTACAAAATGGATTCCAAAGAGAGAGCTCCATTTAATATAATAAACCAAGAGGAATTAAGTAAAGAACATAACCTAAATTAATTCTTTTATGAAAAACTTAAAACTCAGGCTTTCAGCCTGAGGAAACGCACCGAGGTTTAAGAGCTGGTCTATGCCACTGATGATCCGCTCACACTCCTCATCTCGTGACCTCTGGCCCCATTCACCATCCTGTGGTTTGTAGAGCAATTTCTCTAGCTCATCTGAAGTGACTGAGATACTTGCTCCCAATTCTTCTGGAGGATCAACTATGAATTCCATTTTAAAGACAATGAAAGAAGAAAAGGTGAGTGGGTGGAGTCAACTTCTAAAATGCAATGACTACTACACACTCAGTCCATCGCAGAAGCTCCCAAACTTGGCTGCCTCTACTGTCAAAAGCAGACTCAAGCTGGGTGGTAATGAATCACACCTTTAATTCCAGCACCCAGGAGGCAGAGGCAGGTGGATCTCTGTTGAGTTCTGCAACAGCCTGGTTTACATAGACAAAGTCTCAAAAAAAAACTGGGGAAAAGAAAAAGAGGACCTCAAATCTTCAACTTTCTAAGTTCATAATGTTACAAGCTTGCTTGAATTGAGATGTAAGCATAGATTATTACCCTGTGAAGTCTGAAAACACCAACCAGCAAGGCAACCATAACACTGAGGGGAAAGAAAACCTATGCAGACAATTTAAAATTCAAAGAGTAATTCCTAAAAGCTCAAGACATGCAGATGTAACGAGCCTTCTAGCTCTTTGTGTGTCTCACCCCTGACCCTCATAACACCAGGTGTGATGGCACATGCCTGTAACACTAGCAATTAGTGGGGAAAACAAGGTCAGAAGCCAAAGACAGCTACACAGCAACTTCTACGGCAGCCTGGGCTACACAAGACTGTTCATTAAGCACCATGAAAACACACACACACCCTTGATACATAAATGGCTAAAATACACACTCAAGACAAACATGGATAAAATAATTCCATCAGCTAAAGGGATAATTTCTTTAACTGAGGGAAGCACATAAATAGAAAAGAGATCAAAATAGTAGGGTTGCAGACAGGACTTCTTAGGGAAAAATTCAAAAATAATTCAAAATATTTATATTCATTAAATACAAGTTCTAAAACACAAACAAGTACTGTGTATCATTTAGCCAGAGGTGGTAGTACATACTTTTAATTCCAGGACAGCCAGGGCTACCTTCTGTATAGGCAATGATGGGTTTGGAATACTAATTAACGTGAGTGTAATAGACTTATGAAAAGCATTCCAACAGATTCTAATCTAAACGCTTATGACAACTTCTAGAAATATTTACAATTCCAGTAGTGTGTTTTATACAGTATCAACTGCTGATTTCTTTGTGGAAGATGTGAACTTAGCAGTTGTGATCAAGTAGAATGAAATCTTTCTCACTCTTGTTCAATTTTCTGGAATGAAAAACCTTAACATGTAAAAGGTAAATGATCCCTATAGGATTTCTGAATTGCCATCTTCAAGCAACAGAAAAAGATGAAAAGAAAAAAAAAAAAACATCAACTAGCATACAAGAGCAAGATTTAGCAGTCCTATAATCTACTTCACAGTATGTTCAGCATTTTATCGAACTCAGTAAGAAAAGCAGAGGATCTGGGAGAGGCGACATCAGAGTACTTCAGTAACACTCATTCAGGAGCACTCAGCAGCCACTGTCACTTCCTCATCTTCCCAACAACCTAAATCTAACTCCCAGCACCTCCTAAATCTAACGCTCTCTTCTGGCCTGAGGATGCCAGCACCAGGATGGCATACTCATTCCACACAAACACACAATAAATTAAGATTATCACACACACACAAAGAGTTCAAGAGAAAAGCTCAAAGCAAAAATGAAGTACATACCAGGAAATAACTGCTAACTGCCCTGTAATCAGAAGAGTCAGGGCCACATAAAGCAGAGGAAGACCAGAGAGTAAAGGCTCAAGGAAGCTATGGCGACAACGACAGCCAGCAGAGTCCAGGGACAGTAGTGAGACAGGACAAAGGGAAGCAGGCCCTACATTAATGCCATACCAGTGATGACTGTCTGACTTTACAAACAGCCCTGACCAAGCAGATAAAATGACTGAACAATTCTTTGTAACACTTCCGAGTCTGAAATTATTTAAAAACAAAGATTTTATAAGTATATTAGGACAGTAATAACAAAAATATATGTTGAGAAAACTATGACACACTGTTACATTTGGGGACACTCTTGAATGAGACAATGGAAAAAAAAACATGACTGTGACTAGAAGACAGTGCCCTGCTACTTTAAGCTACACTTCTATGACGATTAATATGTTGAAAACTGTCAAAGTTAGCCAGCAGCCTTAGTATTAAGGACTAGAGTTTGTTTATATGGCACTGTTACTGGCTCTGAATATACCTTACTAAAAAAGCAGGTACAAATGGCACTTAAGAAGGCTGGCCAGAGAATCCGATTACTTTAGACATGTTATATAAAAGTCTTCAGCATTAAACGCCTCCTTTGCAGAAGTGACACTAAAGCCACTGCTATCAGGGTGAGAGGGACAGAGCTGACACTGGACACTAAGTGCTGGAAGGGACATGATCTACTAATCTTGCCATCTTTACACACAGTACAACGTCTTTTCAGACCGGAACACACTAGCATAAGTTACTAAACTCAAAAGAGTATCACAAGCCAGGTATGCTGGTGCATGCCTTTTAATCCCAGCACTCAGATGGCAGAGGCAGACAGATCTCTGTGAGGTTGAGGCCAGCCAAGTCCAAGATGGCCAGGGCCCTGTTACAGAGAAAACTCCTGCCTTGAAAAACAAACCAAATCACAAGGACAATTACTGATGACTTCATGTTATTAAAAATAGTGAGGTTTTGGAATGACAGGTATCCTTGTTAAATTACTAAGTATTAATAATAAAGTACTGTAAAAATGTCAATAGTAGCTATTCTGTACCACTCAAAAGACAGAGCAGGGAAAAACAATTCAATACAGCCTTCACAAGGGGCAACAGACATCGGCAAACCTGCCCAGAGCAAAGGAAATGAGCTCCAGCTAACACCAGGCCCTTGCAGAAGTAGGGGCAAGACAGGTAGTTCTGGAGAATGGCGAGCACTTCAAAATACATTCCAAGAGCACAGATGGGTGGGCAGACAAGATGGGTGAGTAAAGAGGGGACACATGTGCTTCAGGTAAAGTAGTCACGTGACAGGTGGTGCTAAGATACCCACCTTACAGATGCTAAGACCAAAAGGGACCAAGACAAATAGGCTATCAAATGTTTTCTTCTAGCCAAGTTCTGAAATTGTAACTGACAGCTTCAGTAGATTTATGGACAGTCATAACATGCCCTACTATGTGCACAGTTATGACAAGTGCATACCATTGTCAGGAATTGGTTCCATATCCCATGGGCTAAGCTTTTCAATCTCGGTGTTGTCCCACCTGTTTAAGAAGAACAAAGGAAGCACCGGTTAGCCTTTCCCAAGAACAAACTACATACAGAATAGCAAAGCAACAGATACAGAGGAAATATGCAAGTCATCGGTCTCACTGCAGTAAGTACATGTCCAACATCTGCATCAAAAAGGTTGAAAAAGATACAACAAAAACAAAGTGCTGCCAGCCTGGTGGTACAGTGTGAATGGCAACACTGAGGAAGCAGAGAGCCAGGACAGCCAGGACTACATAATAAAGCCCTATCTCCAAAACATAAAAGCCAAGCGAGACCCAAACCCAAACCCACAAAGTACAAAACCTTACACAAGGGCTAAAAGGATGACCCAAAGGTTAAGGTCACAGGTTGCTCTTCCAGAGGACAAAGACCTAATTCTCAAGCTCCCACATGGCAGCTCACAAATCTCTGTATCTCCAACTGGCCTCCAAGAGTCCCAAGCAAAATGCTGCATACATATGGTACATGCAGGCAAAATACCCACACATAAAAAATAAATTATTACGGTTTTTTTTGTTAGGTTTACAAAAACATCAGAACATCTACGAGATCTTTTCTCAGAATGAAGTAAAAATACACAGGACACTGTGGAAGTGTGAATGTCAGGTTTATATCTATAGCCAGCCAGCAGAACAGTGAAGGTCTTTTGTATGTTACTAATGACACAATATCATTGCTGGGCTGTAAATGACTCAGGAATATTGGACATTCTGGAGCTCAGACGGAATCAATGGCTAAAAATGACACTGGCCTAAAGCATGTTAGTTATGTGGTGATCTGAGACGGTACACAGCATTTTCTATATACAAACCTAACAATGTAACACTGGAAGTGACTGTCAGGATACTGTGGTTGATATGGCTCTTGACTCAACACAGTTCCAAACCACCAAGCATCGTCAATTATAGATCGAAATCTATCACCTATAAGAGAAATTATCAAGTCTGAGGCATGCATTTATAAACATTATATACACCTTTTACCTATGAAATACTGTAATACACAAAGAACAGAAATCAAGCACCAAGTTTAAAAAAATTCAAAATCCTCAGGGTTGAGGGTGTATCACAGGGTTGAGGTGTATCACAGAGGGTGCTGAGGCCCTGTGTTCCACCAGCACATAAGGAGAGGGGAGAGGCTGACGTCACTTCACTACTGCGTGCAGAGGGTTACGTCCCCCTTATACTTACATCTTATTTCTACAAACACAACATAAAGTGTATGCTCTAAATCCTTCAAAAACACAGGAACAACTGAAATCTGGGCCAGTGAGATGGAGTAATGAATGAAGGCAGCACTTGGCTCCATCCTGAAGCCCTGAGCTCAACCTCCAGGCATTCAGGCATGGCCTTCAAAGTCCTCTGACCTCACAGGAGCCCACTTACAAGCACAAAATAAGTAAATTTTAAAAGAAAAAGTTAAAAGTCAAGTCTGAAAATACTCTCAATCATTAAAAATGTATTATTATTTAAAAGAACTACATAGCCACGAATCTATCCTACAGTTTTACAGTAATTCAACAGTAAGAAAGCCAATCTTTCTAACAAGCTTTTGCAGAGGTTCCTCTGCAAATCAAAGAAAGGGTAGAATGGGTTTGGGGTGTAGCTCTGTGTCCTACCATGACACACGCACGCACACACGCACAGTCTAGTTAAGGATCAGTACACACACACACACACACACACACACACACACACACACGCGCGCGTGCGCACACAAGTGCACACACAGATGCACCCACAGAGTCTACTTAAAGGACCAGGTCCTAAAGTCCTACCACTTAACTCTAGTTTATTTTATCAAAAGTAAAATACTGTGGCACTCCACACAATGTTTTTTTCCAGACAAGATTTCTCTGTATAACCCTGACTGTTCAGGAACTTACTCTGTAGACCAAGTTGACCTCAAACTCACAGCTCCATCTGCCTTTGCCTCCCAAGTGCTGAGATCAAGGGTGTGCTCCACCACCACCACCCACATTATACCACAATAATTTCTGTATTTTTCAACCATCAGATTACTTTAAATGGTTTTAAATATTTTAAATTTAAGGTGGTTCTCAACCTTCCAAATGCTACAATCCTTTAGTACAGTTCATGTTGTGGAGACCCCAGCCATGAGATTATTTCTGTTACTACTTAATAATTTTGCTACTGTTACAAACTGTAATGTAAATATCTGATATGCAACCCCAGTGAAAGGACCATTCATCCCCCAGAGGGGTCACAACCCAGAGGTTAGGAAGCAGTTTTAAATCCTATTGAAGTACAAAATAAACAGGTACTACATTAAAGATAATTATACACAGGTAAATGTGGCAAATGCATTTATCACAGCACTCAGGAGGCAGAAGCAAAGGCAGCTGGCTCTGGGAGTTCGAGGTGAGCCAAAGCTACTGTGTCTCTAAAATAATAACAAGACAGTCATTTCTAAACATACACACAATAGGCAGAAGCAATATCATTAGCTAAAAAGTCTACATGGAATAGGTACCAATTAGCACAAGCACTAAGCCGATATATTTAAAGGTCATTTATGCTTCTAGAAATTGACCATAAATCAAAACCATAAATCAAAGTACTCTATGCAAACAGCAACTCAACAGCTTGTAAGACTATATACAACTCAGTAAGGACAGACTTACAAGACTACTCAGTAAGGACAGACTTACAAGACTACTCAGTAAGGACAGACTTACAAGGCTGCCAGTTTCTCTGTCTTGCTTCATCATAAAATTGGCGCAACACAAGAAAATCAATAACATCTGGCATATCATGATATCTAAAAAAAAAAAAAAAAATTAAAAATTACCAGAGTGGAAAGCAGCAATACTCAAAATGCTCGAGTACTATCTGTCATCTCAAACTTCTGTGTGCATGTGCACAGAAGGGGTGGAGTTCAGGGGACAATCTTGGGTATCATTCCCTAAATGCCATCCACCTCATTCTTTTGAGACAGGTCTGTCACTGGTCTGGAATTTGCTTAGCAGGGCAGGCTGGCAAGCCAGTGAGTACCAAGGTATCCACCTATCTCTTTCTGCCCAGTATGGCTGAACTCAAGGGTTTTCTCAAATAAGCCATCTTCCCAGGCATATCTAACCAAATTCATAGCTGAAAAAGGGTGCTAGGGATGACCCTTTTAGTAAAAGTTCTTTTAAGGCAATATAAGGACCAATATAAGTTCAGATTGCCAAGGTTCACACCAGAAGCCAGATGTAAAGGCTAGGAAGGCAGAGACAGCCAGAGAGGTCACTGGTGGGCCAGTCTAACCAAATAGTGAGCTCCATGTTTAGTAGGAGACCCTGTCTTCATTTTCAGTCTACAAAACAGTACCCATACAATGTGCACTGAGATCAGCACACGTAATACTCAACAGCTGTATGTGACGAGAAGCCACCATGTGACAAATTTCCTGCATAGGCTCTTATCCTCTACCTGTTTGGGCACTATGAAAATCCACAGAAGACTCCCTGAGTAAGGGCTGCCTGAACGGACAGCCTGTGCACAGTGATCCACATGCACAAGGCAGCTAAAGGGAAGAGCCTACTGACCAGCAAGATGTACAACTTTACATAACTAATACGATAGAAATTGTACCTACTTATATGTAAAAGTACATACCTAATAGAGAAAGATTTATCTGTCAGTCTGCCAGTTGCTGGATCTATAAATGCTAGCTTGAGGCAACAGAGTGTAGGTGGTCCAACCTCATACCTTAGTCCAACAATTTTGACCAATTCTTGATCCTGTAACAGACATTTATTTAGAAATGTTTTTTAAAGGCAATTTGTCAATACTTTAATTCTCTATGTAGTACTATTAGACTAAGCCAATTCCTACCTTGGAGTCCAAACGCTACATATGTATTTGCCATTGGCTGCCACCATTCCTCCTAATCTCCAGGGTGGCATCTTATACAGAAACATACTCACTAAGCAGTCAGTGTGCTCACTAGAACAGAGGTGTGAAGACTTTCAGAGTGGCACAGGACCAGTACGAAACAAGCAGTGACCAATCTGACATTTTCTTGTCTTTGTTTTTCCATTTATGTGTGTGTGTGTGTGTGTGTGTGTGTGTGTGTGTGTGTGCTCTCTTGTGCTTGGAAACAAGTTCTCTCACCCGCCCTTCCTTAGTTTTTATTCCTTCTTTGAATAAACATCTTTATGCAATTTTGTGTTACACAATAGGATTGATTTTGCTTCATAACTATTTTTTTCCAATTTTTATCTTATGTGTTTTGCCTGCATGTATCTGTGTGACAGCAGGACAGAAAGGCATAAGATTTCAAAACAGCCAAACTCCAGAACTGCTTGAGCATACTTGCCATTCAAGCAATTTAGAAGGTGCAGGAAGGGGAAGTTCAAGGCCTGCCTGAGCTACAAAGATGGTCTTAGGTAGACAAGGAGAAGGACAGAGAAAAAACAATGTCAGAAAATATATAAACAGATCTCAATCCATAACATTTAGCTCACAGCTAGCGTAGGCAGTATCTAAGTGAAGCTTCTCAGAACCCACATTTCCCCCCTTAAATATGCACATCACAGGATCCTTGAACTAAGGAACATGAGTCAGCAATTTAAAAATCTGTACTTATCAACAGCAACTGTCACAAAACCACACACGAGGAAGATGCTCAACAGGCATGAGTGAGGCTGAGGGACTCTTCCACCTCCTCAGCAACATGCTCATGGGTAGTAACTCAACACCACTTACAGCCCTGTACCTTGCTGGGGCAAATGAAGCTGTCCCACCGTGTGGACTGTATGCTTCTGAGTGGCATAATGATGAATATGCAAATACTAACCCACTTATGAGGATGTATTCATATTGCATAGTAAAGACAAAAAAGCCAAAATCACAGAAACAAGGCCATGAAATTTAATACTTAAAATATGTTTTTCAGGACTGGAGATGGCTCAAACGATTAAGAGCACTGACTTGTCTTCCACAGGATCCGGGTTCAATTCCCAGCAACCACATGGCAGCTCACAACTGTCTGTAACTCCAAGATCTATGTCACACAGACATACATGCAGGCAAAACATCAATGTATGTAAAAGAAATTTAAAGTTTTTTTTTTTTCTTCATTTTTCTACCTTACTATATAGAAAAGCATCACAATATAAACACTGCTGATAATCTGGTGATTTTCTGTGCTACCAGACTGCAAACTGCATCCCCTCCCATTTCACGGGAAGTTCCATGCTTCAACAACAGGCGACGCAGGAATACAGCACACTTTAATTTGGCCACTATGATAAGGTATGTGGATCCCATGTAACTCTGTTTGCATGATAACAGGAACTGCCTTCTTCGTGCATTTATGAGCTTTCTACTTCTTGTCTAAAATATCAGAAATAAAACTGGGTATAAACACTTGAAAACCACTTACCTTAAACTCTATTGCCAATTACAACCCTAGAAAGCATGCATGAAACACAATAACCTTATCAAGTGTTTGGATGACAGATCTAAATCTTTGCTATTCGCTAAAATGTGTATTTTCAACAAGAAGATATTACAAACAGACTGGAAACATAGCATTCCCTCCGTTGATAACACGTGGGCGCCTCTCCTTTCTGGCTCTTACTACTATCTGTTCCCTGCACTGATGTTAACATTGACTTACCCTAAGATCCATTTTCCTCCATGGCTCCTTATTAGGGTTCAGTTCATAAATGTTATTTCTTCTGACAGCTTCAATGTAAGCTTCATGACCCTGACGAAAGTACATCACCTGCAAAGGGAGGAGAGAGGTGTTTACTAGAAAACCACTGAGCTTTCATGCGTGCACCCCAAAGGTTCTGTCCTCACCTCATCACCCATCTGAGGAACAAAGGGAGACTTCCGAAGAGTGGTGTCAGTTATCCACACAGGAGGGTGAAACTCATACAAGTGTTCCATACTTGCAAGTTCTGCTGGAGTCATCCTTCGCAAACTCTGCCAAGAAAAAGACAATAAAGCTTGGTAGAAAAGAGGCAACATATACTGCTTAATTAAAAAGCAAACACTTCACTATTCAGAGTACTTTTATTAGGATCAATACACACAGAATTTATTGCTTTTGAAAAAAAAAAATTAGAAATGTGTGTAGATCCAATCCTCCTGTTACCTGCAGCTCCTACAGTTACTGTGGAGATGCCTCGAACAAGCCCAGCACTCCCTCCTCCCCGCACCCTGGGCCCCACTAGAGAAGCTTCCTTCTGAGTGTCTTCTAGGCAAAGCCACTCTGCCCGGACTGCACTATGAGTCTGAACACAGCCTGGTAATAATTAGGAAATCTCCTTTTGTGTCTATGTCTTTTATTTCAACTTGTTTACTGCATGTGTCCATGCATACACCTCCAAATTCAAAGCTAATGCTCTTACCTGCTTATTTAAGTATTCTGAAACAGGTTTTGTTTATCCCAAATTAGCCTCTAACTCAGTATGTGGCTAAGTATGACAAACTGCTCATTTGCCTGCCTTCACCCGACTGCTGAGATTACAGATGAGGATCAGCATCCCTGTCCTACGTGGGCTAGAAATGGAACCTGGGCTTCATGATTGCTAGGTAAACAAGAAACCAACTCAACCACATCCCCAGCCCTACAGATCATCTCCCCTTGATTTAAGGCTCGAGTTAGTGCATCTTCAACACAAGTTCTCCATGTTCTCCATACTTGTTCCTCACTTCTCTTGAGCTCAGGGAAATCAATGAGTCATTCTGCACGTATAATGAACTGAATCAATAGAATGTACGCCTGAGCCACACACGAGGCAGTAAGGAGGACCCCTCGCTTTACTGTTAGACCAGCAGCTCTGAGGAAAGTACAACAGCATGCTACTACACACATGCTGTAAGAACACTGAATAAAAGCGCCAGCTGCAGGGAGAGACACATGGGACAAGGAGTTACGAGCCACAGCCGCATGACTAAGCTTGGGAAGAGCATGGAGCTGTGGGGAGCCCCTGACATCCCCACCATCAGAGCGGTGACTCAGGAGCCAGAGCACTTCTGACCCACCCAAGCAAGAAATAAGAAATGCTTCCTTCTTCCTCCTAAGTGTCAGGGAGACTGTCACAGAGACACAAGATAAACAGAAAGCCTCAGGAGCTTTAAATAACAGGAGCAGCAGGAAACAGTCCCTACTGCACATAATAAAGAAATAAAAGTAGGGCTGTATTCACAGGAAAACATTAAGATAAAGCATAAAAAACAAATATGGCCACAAGAGGTGAGTGGGGGTAGGGCAAACCCTTGACCCCAGCACGCTGAGGTAGAGGCCAGCCAAGTGCCAGGATAGCCAAAGCTACACAGAGAAAAAGAACACTGCTATTGTTGTTGCTGCTGCTGTTGGTTTGTTTGTTTGAGTTTTGGTTTTTCTTCTTTGTTTTTTGGAGGGGGGAAGGGTAGGTAGGAAGAATGACCAAAACCTCTCAAGTCTTCTCTTGACAGCAAACTCAGAACAGTAGGACCTTCCTTCTTCTAACTCCTTTGCAACAGAGCCCTAAAAACCTACTTCTGAAAGACATCAACAATTATAAAAAGAAAAACCTTAAGAACATCTGTTTATGTAAATAAAACTCACTTTCGTGGATACAATCAAGCTCTGAAGAGAACAATTTACAAAGTCATGGGGCTTGTGCACCATACACACTTCACTGAACATCTATGTGCACAGGGTAAGGTCTGAGACCCTGGACTCAATCTCTAAACCAAGAGAAAAGAAAACTAGAGAAAAAGGCAAGAAATGCAAGCATACACACACACACATATATATATATATATGTACATACATATATATGCACATGAATGAATGAACGAACCAGAAAAGAAAGAAACAAACAAAACAAAACAACCCCTTGATGTAGAAAACACTGTATAAAAGCAAAGGATGTATTCTTTTTCTCAGTTTGTTTTTCTTACCTCCCTTTTAGGCTTGCTTTCTTTCCTTCTTTTCTGTCTTCGTTTAGGAGGAGATATGTTCTCCATGGACATTTCATCCTCTGAAGTACTGCAGAATCGAGTGACTCGACGTCGACAGGACATCCTTAAAGGAGGCTGCAAGTTGATCCCTGTGTCAGCGGTCCAATCAGAGTACTGAGATGAAGAGTCACTGTAAGAGGGGAATGCTTTAAGTTTCAAGGACCAGAATTTAAGCACTAATACAAGTTCATAATAGAACCCCAGAGGAATAAGGGGGTGAACATGCGAAGAGGAAGATCAAAGCCTCGGTTTAACTTGAACATCCTGCTTATGCTACCCGCTAAGACCCACAGACTACAGGTCATGACAAAGATGGAGAAAGAAATCTTCACCACCAGCTGCTCTTCCAGAGCTGGGTTCAATTCCCAGCACCTTCTTGGTGGGTCACAACTGTCAGAAACTCCAATTCTAAGCAGTCTGCCTTCTTCTGGCCCTAGGCAACAGACATGCACATAGGACACAGACTACATTCAGGCAAAACACTCACACACATGAGAAACAAAGAACTTTTCACCAACACTGGATAGCGTGTGGAGTGTTTTTGTTTAAACCAACCTAAAGTAAGGAGCTTCTTTCGTTCTGTGGCACTGGATGTCTTACCCATGGCCCTGTGCACACCATGCAAGTGCTCTACCATCAGAGCCACATCTCCAGCCCCTTCTTCTGTCAAGCACCTTTCTTTTAAATGACAGCTGACCAAAGTCAGGCCTATAGCCAAGCAGTAACTTCCTTCTCAGAAAGCAAAGCCTAGTACTGAAAAGCACTACAGAGCCCCCTAAGCAGAGCCCCATCGTCTCCATGACACTGGCAGACACTGATTCATAACTCTACCTGCATCAGAGACCACCACAATGCAGACACCAAGTGAGCATGAAGGAAGCAACTCATGCCAAACAGAAAGCTTCAAGTGAACGCAGGAAAGTAGCAACAGATACAAGTCACAGGAAGGAAAGACTATGGAAGTTCTCACCCACAATGAAGCTTCACTACACAGCAAGGGATCAGGTCCCAGCTGTTGCCACTCTTGGTGGTTTGAACATTCATCTCTCAACATCTTCACAGTGTGATCAGCATTTATGTCATGAGCATTGAAAATTCTTAAGAGAATAATGCATATTCTTGTGCTTTGAGGTACCAGTCACAACGGAGACAAAGCTGAGCCAGAGAGTACCACAGAGAGAGATGGCCTGTGCACTATGGAAATGCAGAAAGCTTCTGGGGATGGCCACGTAGTTTTGTAGAGGGAAGCAACATGAAGATGCAAGCTTACATTCTCATCAGACTGAAACCTGGATCCTAACTAAAGATGTTTACAACAATTAATAATAAATACATGAGAAGGCTGCTCACACACTTGGAATGCTCATTTTAAATGGCCTAAGAATAATTAGTATTAGTATGCTTTACTAAGACAAGGTAAAGCACTGTCAGGTGCAGTGTCCTGTCCAGTCCAGAGCTAGTCTGAGGCAGTGACAGACACTCACGTACCTCAGGCTGTCGCTGTCACTCCCACTCCTTCTGTCACTTCTCCACTCGTCATCTTCTGACGAACAAGAACCTTCACTCTGATCACAAGATGTCTCCTAGATGGTCAAGGAAAAAGAAAATTCTTTATCCTAGAAGCTACATGACACACACAACTGCTACATCATCCCAACAAGACTTGCATACTTAAGGAACTCAAGTAATTAGTAGAAATGCAATGAAGTAAGACCTAGAAAGCAAGGTGCCTTTAATAAACAAACCACATAGGCTTTTGAGAGAAGACAGCATATGTCACGCTGGCCTCCAACTAACTCTGTACTGAAAAATGGCTTTCAACTCCTGACCTTCCTGCGATCACAAGTATGCAACACCAACCCTAGCTTCTAAATCCTTATAATTATCAAGGTATTTCCAAAGAGGACTTGTGAGGCTGACAGCCACCACCCTCAGAACAGACTCGGGCTTTGGATGTTGGTACTAAAGTACACAGGAGCACCTGAATCTGACGCTGTTTTGCTTTTCACCGCCGAGATGAGATGGCCAGTATCTTTTGAAAGTGTGATTTCCTATCTATGTGTCTTTACTAATGAGGTGACTGGTAGATGCTTTCCCATTTTGAAAACTATGGAATGATTTTCTATTATTCCATTTCAACAGCTCTTTATGTACACTGAATGCAAGTTTTTCAAGTATTTTTCCCACTTTGTGGTTTTGTCTATTTATCTCATAACATTAACAGTTATCTAGAACAATTTTGAAATTTCAATTTTGTCAGTTTCCAATTTGACTACTACACATAAAATAACATTGATATCTGGAGACATCTATATATTCTATCTTCAGGTTCCAACAAGTAACATTAAACTCAACATTTACATTCAGTTTGTGACTCACTCTAAGCTGTTATTTGGCAATCAGTGATCCAGGCCTGTACCATCAGAGCCAGACTGAGTGAACCCACGTCAAAGGTAGCTGCAGAATGATTTTGTCCAGTGTGTGTGCCTAGCAAGCACTGAGCTGTCCTGAGAACTGATCTGTTCAAAACAGACCATATTGTTGCCCTGATCTTTCTGTCTGTTCTCCCACCAACACCACTTTCTTGAAAACCACACCTTAAAAAGCCACAATGACAGCCACTATCCATACTTTAATTATGTCCTTCTGCAATCTTGTGTTAGCTGTCCTGGACTTTTCTTCTCTCCATGTAATTTATTTTAAAAGTTTGCCAATATCTTCACAAGTAACTTTATGGGATTTTAACTAGAGTCATGCTGAACACACAGATGACAGAGGACAGAAACATTCTGAAAAGGATCTGAGCCAACAGAGAACATTGAAGCCAACATTGTTGAGAATGCAAATGAGAATGTAAAACGGTGCAGGCACTCTGAAGGACTGTCAGTCTGCCTCAGTGCCAAACAGGTTCTGTTAACATTCTGTCTAAACTCTACCCCCACAGTTACCTGGCTACAGCTAGGTATGCTCCTTCCCACAGTTACCTGGCAATAGCCAGGTAGGCCTGGCCCACTATAAAAGGGGCTGCTTGGCCCCTCCTCCCTTGATCTCTTGCTCTCTTGATCCCTCCCCCCACCCACTTCCTTTCCCCCTCTCTCCATATGGTCATGGCTGGCCTCTACGTCTCTACTCTTTCTCTGCTTTTCTCTGCCTCTACTACCCTCCTTGCTCCCCTCCCCATGCCCATTCTATACCATACTGGTGTGTGACTGGTCCCTCAGGGAGAAGGGATGCCTCAGCATGGGCCCACTGAGACATCCCCTTCCCACATACCTCTCCACACACCCACAGAACATACTGTTTATCTCTTTATCTTTTTATAAACACATCAGGCTCCTCATCCAATCCTTGGTGTTCATAAAACTCCTGAGGTAACAGTTTATGTTCACAACAACTTGCACGCAGATGCTTCTGTCTCCATGTAAACTTGTCAAAATTTGAACATCAAAATATTATATTCAAGCAGTGGAATACTAAAGGGTATTCTGAATGGAATACAGTAAAAATAAATGAGCTGTCAAGCCAGAAGTCATGAAGAATGCATCAGTGTGTGTTACCAAAGGCAAGAGGTCAACCCAAAATGCAATACAATCTATGACTCTTTTAAATGATATCCTGGAAAGCAAGTTAGGGAGAAAAAAAAAGTGCTATGGTAACCAGAGGTGGGGTCCAATGGGCAGAATCGTAGGTGCCTGCCAAAGACCCACGGGAAGAGGGGAAGGGAGAGGTGAAGACACACTAGCAATGGACAATGGTGTATGGAAGGGAGCACAGAAGCCTGCCATCACGGCTGCTATTCAGAAGAAAAATCAACTATTATCAACTCAACTTGAAATAACAATTCAAACTACTAAAAAACAAACTTCATGAGGGATTTGGGGGAAGGGGGGAGGCAGGCATAGGGTTGGGGTTGGTTTGTTTGGTTTAGTTTTTCCATACAGGGTTCCTCTGTCTAACAGACATAGCTGTTATGGAACTTACTCTGTAGACCAGGCTGGCCTCCAACTCAGAGATGAAGATGTATTTTCAAGACCATTAGAAAAGAGGATGTTGGAACATAACATTACGAATTGTTGGAAGGCATGAGACTCAGCAGCAGCTTGGGTGAAAGATTAAATGTCTTAAAATGCCAAGAGACGGGTGACTTCCAACTCACCCTGAACCAGAAGCCTGAAAAGGAAGGCAAAGAGGTCTAACATTCACCAAGGTCATCCATGCCTTTACTCTCAGCACTTGGGAGGCAGAGGCAGGCAGATCTTGAGTTCTAGGCCAGCCTGATCTAGAGAGTTTCATGACAGCCAAAGTCTGTTATACAGAGGAACCTTGTCTTAAAAAACAAAACAAAAAAGCTGACATTCTAAATGAGGTAAAAACAGAACCATGACCCACAGTTCACCTTAACTGACACAGGAACTAGAGAGAATTTTTAAGTAATAAATACTTTATACTCTTCAGAAAGGCTAATGAGGCTTATCAAAAATAACCCCAAATCTTGAAGGGGTTAAAAATATGAACAAAGCAATATAAATAAAGATGAAAAATTACTCTAGATAAAAGTTACACTGGGTTTGATACTAATCAGTGTATATATCTATACACTAAGATATTCCCAATACGGAAGGAGCTGGAAAACAGAAAACTAGTGATAATGTAATAGAACAGGGGGAAATTATTCCAGCCCCAGCAAGCAGCACAACTTGACAGCTTTGGCCACATGGCTCTGGCTTTAGAGTCTGAAACAGAAGGGACTACTGGGACAATTGATGCTGGTTAGCTGGAGCTAAGAAGTTAGAGGTGATTAAGGAGAGATCAGCATCACTGAGGTGAAATCTTCTGGGAAGTGTTTTCTGAGAGCACAAAGAAGCTGTGTTCCAAAGATAGTCAAGGTTGTACACCTTGTGTTGCAGTTGGACTTGGTTTGTGTAGTGACTTCACTCAGGTATTACAGAATTTAAGGCTTGAAGGGATCATGTAAAGCAGCTGAGGCTTGGCACTGTGAGAGGCCATAGTAGGCCATTGGTGAAGGTGCAGCCTCAGTTGCAGTAGATGGGCCAGGACTAAAGGGGTTATGGGCACCATGAAAGAAGCCTATGAGAGGCTATTAGTGAAGCCTAGTTGCAGTAGAAGACCCCAGGGTCTTGGAGATGCCAGTACCATGGGATGACCACCAAGAACAGCAGCAGCAGTGGAGTGGGGTCAACCAGAGCCTAGAGTGCTACAGAGGGCAGAACTGGAAAAGTGACCCAAGCCCTTTGGAGGAGCCCAGAAGATCATGTGAGGATCTCAGACATTGGAACAAGAAGCTGTGAAGTTGCCTTGAATACTCCAAGACGTAAGAGATGTCAGAGCCTTGGGGTATCTGCCGAGGAAAGCTGCTAACACAGAGTGGAACCAGTTTGAGAGAATCAAGTTTGTGGCTGCTGAATTAGATCTACCAACAGCAGTCAACAAGGATGAAAGCAGCTGGACATGTGAAGAGAACTTTGATATTAGACATGGAGATGTGGAGTTTTGAGTTTGCCCAGCTTGTTTTCTGTGTTACTTTGGCCCAGTATTTTTAATTTTATACGTGATTACAGGTAAGAGACTGCATGAAGCTCAGAAGAGACTTTAAAGTTTGGATTTTTAACATTGTCAAGACTATTATAGATTATGGGGACTTTTGAAGTTGGATTAAATGTATTTTGCATTATGCTATGGCTTGGTATGAAGCTCACAGACTCATGTGTGTGAACAAGCCTGTGGGGGCCAGGGAGTTGAATGTGGTGGTTTGAATATGCCTAACCCAGGGGGTGGCACTATTGAGATCTGCTGTCTTCTTGGAGTAGATGTGGCCTTGTTGGAAGAAGTGTGTCCCTGTGGGGGTGAGCTTTGAGACCTTCCTCCTAGCCACATGGGAGTCAGTCTGCTCCTGGCTTCCTTTGGGTGAAGATGTAGAACTCTCAGCTCCTCCAGTGACATGCCTGCCTGGATGCTGCCCTGATTGATATCTGTAACTGAATCTGTAAGCCAGCCCCTAATATATGTTGTACCAAAAAAAAAAAAATATTCCCAATACATGTCTCCTGTGTAAGAGTACTGTTGTTTCGTGTTAAAAAGCACAGACAGAAAAGAGTTTAGGGCAGATTGGGGGAAATGTATACATGGTACTTGCACTGATGATAAAAGTGTTTAGACATTATTGTATTACATGTGCATATGGTATGTGACTATTATGGTGGCAGGTACTAGTCCTCTCAGCAGAAGAATAGAGAAAGGATGGTGAGGCCAGCCTGGCCACTCACCAAGTGCCTGTCTCAAACTTTACAACAGAAATAAACAAACCAGCTCAGAGCTTCACCTGTCACCTCAGACAAAGCACAGGAGAATGGCTCAAGCTCAGGGACACCATGTGTCCCTGCAGACACAGCAAAACCTCATTTCTTTCTCCAACAGCAGAACCAAACTCATGACATGTCATCTTTAGTTCAAAGTAAAGAATTAATTCAGGGCCAGTGAGAATGCTCAGGAGATAAAGGTGCTTGCTATCAGGCATACTGACTCAGTTGGATCCCAGAGCCCGCAGGCCATCAGCAGAGCACTTTCAGCCAGGCTAGAGGCTGATTGCACCAACATACCATGGCATGATAGACCTTCACTCCCACAAAATAAATAAATGTTAAAAAATATATATATATATATATAATTATTATTATTACTATTATTATTATTAATGAATTAAGATAAACTCAGCAGAAGCTGTCAGCACAGGCTGCAAGCATGTGGGAGACAGGAGGCCCTCCCAAGTCCAAGGCCTCTTCCACTTTAGAATACAGGAAGACCCTTCCTCAAGGTCAAGAGGTCAGAAGGGCTGAGGGGTGATCTCCCACAATCTGCCTACCATGCCTAGACCTCTTTAATCCCTAACATACACACACAGAGCATGTGTGTGCACTTGCATGCGCGTGTGTGAGTAGGGGCGAAGGGGGGCAAATCTGTATCAGGTGATCAGGTGACCCCACAGTCTTCCTACTCACGTGTCTAGCAGAGCCAGAAGATTCGTTTCCAGAAGATAACTCAGACTGGCCAGCATTTCTTCTGCTATAATTTGCATATTTACGCCTACATGTCCGTTGTCTAGTCTGGGACACCAAAACCATCGAATTTGACTAAAACACAAAGAAACATGAACATCATCATAAGAAAATGGACACTGTATGGAGTGAACTTTAAATGACTTTAAAGGAGACAAAGATTAAAAATAATTGTGCCATATACTGCTAAGTGAAGTTGGTATTTTTTACTTTTAGTTCCTTAGAAAGCTTCAAAAGGCCACAGTAGCTCACACTCACCATGCTCACACTGCCTTACAGGTTAACATGTTACCATGAATGATATAAAGCTACACTCAACAGGGTGGCAAGGGCTGGATTGTACTCAGTTGGTAAATGTTCAAAGCCAAGTACATCCCTTCAAGTAAGGCTCAGTTCCCAGAATCCCACAGACCTGTGCTGGCACACACCTGTGCAATGCCACCACTCTAAGGATAAAAGCTCGCAGTATCTTTGGCTATGCACTGACTTAAAAAAAATAAACAAAATTCAGAAGCTTAAGATATCACTGGGTGAACATATACAACTCTTCCAAAGGACTAGAGTTTAATTCCCGGCACACATGTCTAGGTAATCCATACCTTCTAGCCTCAACCCACATAGTAAAATAAATCTTGAAAAAAAATTTCCAGGCAGTGTTGGCACATGCCTTCAATCCTAGCACCCAGGAGGCAGAGGCAAGTGGATGTCTCTGAGTTCAAAGCCAGCATAATCTAGAGAGCATGTTCAAGGACAGTCAGGCCCACACTAAGAAACCTTGTCTTGAAAGGAAAAAAAAAAAAAAAAATCAAAAGACAAAAGTTTACCAGAAATTTAAGGTCTTCCTTGGCTACAGAGCTTATTTAAGACAGAGCTCAGCTACATGAGATGCTATGACCTCTACTATGCTCACCAAAGAAGGAGCAATGTCCAGCACCTGAGCTTTAGAGGGACACAAAATATCCTAAGGTCCTGAGGAGGTGCAGAACTGACACTTCAAGAGTGAAGGGACCCACACGGCAGCCATACAAAGGCTACCTCAGAAAGCCAGTCAGCAGCCAAGAAAGGACAGGAGAACATCTTAATGTGCGGTCATTAACTGACAAGGACCCTTTACTGCCACAAGAATGGCACACTAAGAAGTCAACAGTTCAGGGCCATAGTGATCGTGACAGACGGAGGAGCATGCTTTTAATCCCTGAGCACCCAGGAGGCACAGGCAAGCTCACAAAGAAACCCTGTCTTAAAGAAAACAAAACAAAAACTCAACAGTTCTATGTTGGCTCTAAATGCCCAAGAAAAGACTTTAAGCAATAAATATTATACTTTAGAAAGATATTGTTTTTTTTTAATGAATCACAAAAACCACTGAATTTTATGATAATTTTCTCATTCCCAGGAAAGGAGAATCCAGTTACCTCTTGTGGGAGCTGGAAGGTCTTCTTCTTCCTCCCGATCACATACAGATTTCTCTCCTCCTCACCTCTCTCTATGCGAATGTCTTCCAACCTCCTACAAAATTAATCATGTGGTGACAGAGGCTCTTGGACTGAGTGAGGTACACAGTAAACCAACTGCAGCTTTAAAGGCCACGTGGTTCACAGCACTTTAAAGGAACACACAAAGTCATTAAAATGAAAACAACTTCAGCTGTTCCAGCTCCACCATCAGGAGGCTGAAGCAAGAGCAGCAAGCAGCACCTCACTGTGGTCAAGGCACAAGCTACCGCTGAGGTTAGATGAGGAATCCACCTCCAAAAGCACAGCTTACAAGTTTAGATTTTATGTATTTATCTTCTATTTCTTTATTAAAAACAAATATTCATTAATCTGCATTAAGTATAATCCTATTAGAACCAACACAACTAGACAGCCCATTTCACTGCTCCCAAGTGTCTCCCATGATTTTCCAAGATTATACTTCCTTCCTATAAATAAAATAAAAAGCAACATTTTTTTATGCAAAGGAATTCAACCCCATGTTTAGACCTCTCATTTAAACAAAAATAGCAGTGCTATTCATTTCTCTGTCCCCACATCAAATCATTAACACTGTCCAGGAGATGATTAGAATAATTTAAACCTAGGAGCACATTACCATAAGGTTAAAAATGACCTTTGTCCTCACTGTGGAAAAGACTCAGGGTCCCTTGATTCTAATTGAAAACTCTTAGAAACACCTGACTTGATATAAAAGCTCAATGTAGAAGAGGCTGGTATCTCAGCCGTGCTATGTAAGAATATACAAAGAACAAGTATCTCAGCCGTGCTATGTAAGAATACACAAACAACAAAACTGATTTCTATGCAACAACAACAAACAAAAACAAAACCAGGCCGGGGAGTGGCAGCACATGCGTTTTAATCCTAGCACTTGGGAAGCAGAGGCAGCCAGATCTAAGTTCGAGACCAGTCTGGTTTACAGAGTGGGTTCTAGAATAGCTAAGACTATGTAGAGAAACCCTATCTTGGGGAAAGCCCACAATTGTTGTTGGGGGGGCATTTTTACTTCTTATGGGTATGAGTGTTTTGCCTACACTTAAACACGAATGCCACATCTAACCCCCTAGAACTAGAGTTACAGATGGTTGTGAGCCACCATGGGGGTGTTGAGAATCTAACCCAAGTCCTCAAGAAGAGCAGCCAGTGTTCTTAATCAATGAGCAAAATCTTGCCACCCCAAGTTTTGTATTTTTTTAAAAAATCTGAATTAAAACAAAGCCAAAGGAAAAAAGAGAATAAATTATTTTAAAGCTAAAGAAAAAAGAATTGAGATTTTTCCAGGTTTTTTTTTTTTTTTTTTTTTTACAGACCTAGGTTACTACTGGATGATCGAGAATATTAAGAGTAAACCTCTCTTTTAAAAGTATCTATGAGAAGTAAACGACACCACAGCATTGCCACGTAGCCAGTAACTAGCCACAAAACATTAATAACAAAAACATACTAATGCTGTATGTGCCTTACAACATAATTTACAACAGTCTTGCAAAAATCCAAAATGATGCATCTGAGACATCTGGCAATTTCAGCACTGACTACATCTTTGGCTATATGGAAGAACTGCTTATTTTTAAAGATGTGGTAAAGAAAGTAGTTATTGATTTTAGGGACACATGCTAAATTACCTAAAAAGGCACCATCTGTCTGGGAATTTCCAAATGGCACTGAAGGGAAAAGTGTGTCTTCACATATAAGACAGACCCGGCATTGACAAAGTTCACTGCAGTGACAATGCTAGGGACTGATTTTGAAATCTCACAATTAAAACATATCCATTACTGAAATATACCCACATGGTTTATTCCTACATCAAATGAGATCAAAGATGTGTGTAGATAACCACATTAACACATCCTGACAATTAAGAATGGGTCCTTCATCTGACCTGAACATGCCTGGTGGTGCCTCTGGAACAACTACTCTCCGCTTCCAAGCCTGGAGGTCCCGCTCCGTAGCCATCTGACTCCGGGGAGCATTCTGATGCATCTGACGAACACCTTCAACCTGCCCACTCCGACGAAGACCAATGTTTGGAGGAGACTGAATGTCTAAACTCAGTCTTCTAAAACCTAGAAAAATTATCAGAAAGTATTTTTTAAAAATATTTCAAATTATTATGTCATTTAACATACAGTAACAGCACATTCCTTCTACTGGGACACATACTCCAAACCAGAAAGAGGACATGCTAAAAACAGTTTAAAAAAAGAAAATTTTAACACAACTAAAACCACAAAATACTTATCATTAATTGATAAACTGCCACTTGAACTTTTTCTAGACATTATAAAATTATAAAATATACAAATGTATTCCATTGCATCTTTATTTCAAAACACTTTGTCTTTTGGGAAAACCCTTGTTAAGTGTTGGGAGTCAACTTTTAGCAGAAAGTGGCTATCAGCTTTGCAGCCATCTTGAGCCATATACCCTGACATGAGACTTGTTTTACATCAGCCTACAACAGCTGAGCACGCTCTGATAACATCTTGGTTTAGATACCTTGGATGTGTGAGATTAAAGGTGTGACTTAAGAGATCATATTTTAGAGACAAGACCTAAGGGCATGACTTAAAGGTGTGACCAAAAGGCATGGCTTAGAAGTGAGACATATAAAAGGCGAGAGGCAGACAGGAGAGTAGAGAACAATTTGGAGTAACAGAGATTCAGACACTAGGAGTAGGAGTAGACATTAGACACTCGGAGGAGTACAACTAGGAACTAGGAGGAGTACAACTAGGAACTAGGAACTCAAGACTTGGGACTTGGACTAGGAAGAGAGACTGAAGAATAAACGGGATTGAATTACACTCTGTCTGGTCTCCATTCCTTGTGTCCATCTCCTCTCTCTCTCTCTCTCGCTGAACCCTGACCCACAGACCAGAGCGGCAGCTTGGACCAGGAAACAGTGGCCGCCAAGCGTGGAGTGGAGAGCCGTGGAGTTAAGGATAGCCCCCCCCACCCCCAACTGAGACAGCTATATCACAAGAACAATGTTACACTCTAGGCTACCAGGCAGGCAAGTAGCAAACCATCTGAACTCCAGCTTCATGGGATCCTAGACTCTGTGGGCCTTGCACACATACACGCTACACAAACACAGCACAAACATGCACACACTTTCACACAAATACAAAAACTAGTATAATTCTAACAATAAATTTTTTTTATCACCACAAAGAGCTGGAGATGGCTCAGAAGAGCATTTTCTGTTAGTACAAAGGATCTGAGTTCAGTTCCTAACACCTCCATCAGGTGCTCAAACTCCATTAAGTCTAGCTAGCTCTAGGTATCCTCTTCTGGCCCCTCAAGTACTTGGACACAAATGGCAGACACTCAAACACGCGCACGCGCGCACACACACACACGAAGGAGAGATGGTTCAGTGGTTAAGAGCACTTGTACCCAGGTCAGATCCCAGCTCACAATTACCTGCAACTCTAGCACTCTTTTGGCCTAAATGGGTACTCACACATGTGCATACACACACACATGTGCATACACACACACATGTGCATCCATACATGTGCACATAGGTTCCTCCAGAACCAGGTCTGCCTGCATGTCATTGTTTCCTGCCATGTCAATAAGGGACTAAACCTCTGAAACTATAAGCTAGGCTCAATTAAATGTTTTTCTTTATAAAAGTTATAGAAGTCATGGTGTCTCTTCATGGAAATGAAACCCTAACTAAGACACCCCATCAGGGTGTCACTGTGCAGCAGTAACTGCACAGTGACTTGTGTGCTCCTGGGTCTCTGAGCACACAAGATAAAGGAGCACGTCCTAGCTCACCCTCAAACGATGACTTAGTAAGAAAGGAAAGTCTTCACACAATTAGGCTGCACAAAAGATGTGAATGTCAAAGCAAGAGAAAGCTAAAAGTAGTTATCCTTTAAAAATAATGCTGTCTGCTCTCACTTAATATACTCTGAAAACCTACCCCTACAGCTAAAACAGTTGACAGCCTTTCAAAATGCTTAAAAACCTCATATCCAATTATCACTCCATTTTTTTTGAGTAACAAAGCAATTTTCAGAACACTACTTAACTTTTCTTGGGTTGTAAAATGCATGCACCTGGCAATGAAGCCACATCTCTACTCTCATGTTAAATTTAGAACAGGATTTCACTTAAACTCACTCCCTCTTCCAGGTGTTCCTTCCCCATTAGGAAGTCCATTTGCAGTCACATCCTGATCCACTCCCAGTCTCTGGTCTTGTTGCTGTTGCAGCTGCCGAATCATGCCATCAAGGACACTGGACTCTGGGCTTGCATCTCCACTGTCGTTGGTGTGCAGGCTTATAATCTGTTCGATCACCTCTCCATCACCTGCAGAGTCACATATTCATCTGTCATCATGTTACACAAGAAAGAAGCAGAGACACTAGAATACACCAACAGGTGGGTGTGAAGCTCAGTGGGGGAGTGTCTGCCCAGCATGAAGGAGGCCCTGGGCTCCAGGTACCCTAAGCAAAGAAAAACAGAAACAAAGCACTATGGTAAAGTAGTTTTCACGAACTAAGCTATTAGGAAGGTACCCTACACAACAGGTCAGTAACTGATTCAGCAAAAAGACTGCAGTACTAAATCACAAAAAACCTTCACGTCCCCTATGGAGTTTCTGTAACTCTGCACACACTGTGGCCCTTCCTCTGTGCACACTGTGCTGCACTGAGAGCTACTGTCCTGACCTAGTGTCTGGAAAGAGCTCACTACCTGGGTGGCCCTGGAATAGTAACAGTAACCTTTCTTCCAGCTAAATGAAAGAAAATATGGCTTTTGTTTTCCAGCAAAAGACAACCAATCTCTAGGGTATTACAGTATAACTAGTACCAATATTACAGCAAGCACACACTCACTGGACTTTGTATACGGAGTAGTTAGTGGCTTTTATCCCAGCACTCAGGAGGCAGACAGGTGCATCTCTGAATTCGAGGCCAGCCTGATCTACAGAGTGAGTTCTAGGACAGCCAAGGCTATACAGTGAAACTGTGTCTTGAAAAACAAAAACAGAAGAAAAAAATTAAACTGTCTTCATTTTTCAAATAATTCCTTTTCAGAGGTTCATAGTGAGAATTCACAGAAGGGTAAGACCTTATCTCAAAAAGACTGAGGCTGTAGCCCAAAGTGCTTGCTTGCTTGCTTGCTGAACACTCATGAAGAACTCAAGTCAACCCTGAGACTAAAGAAAAATACCAACAACAAAAAGCAGAAAAGTCACAAAAACAGAAAAAACTAACAATTCAAGAATATGACAAGCCCAAATTAAGTTATACACCATATACATAAATTAAAAAAAAATCCTTAAAACTAATAGTAATGATGCTGGAATATAATGGTCACACATTAATACAAACACAAACTATATCTTAAAAACGTATCCTGCAAAATATTAACATTTGGGGCCTTAAAAACATTGTGTGGGCTTGTATTATTCTTTATTTATATGTGTGCTCACAAGCACACACGTAAACACAGAGGCCTACAGAGCCCGAGCGTCAGACCCTGTGGAGCACACACCACAGAGTACATGTGGAAATAAGGATAACTGTTGGTTCTCTTCCTACCGTATGAGCCTTGGGTATCAAATCCAGTTTTATCAGGCTTTATATCAAGGTAAGTACCTTTACCCACTGAAGCATGTCTCCAGCCCTCACTCATCACTAGGCAGAGTGAGTACACAACTGTAATCTCCCACTATTACCACAGAGCTCCAATTTCAAGGCCAGCCTACTCTACACAGGGAGTTACAGAAAAAACAGAAATACATGGCAGAATCCAAAAGACAAACAGAGAGATACACACACACACACACACACACACACACACACACACACACACACACAGAGAGAGAGAGAGAAAATGTGCACTTACTTGTGGCCACATAGCCTAGCTGAGGAACCAAATGTTCATCTGCTGAATTTTCTCGACCTGGTACTAATCTCTGGAACTTGGTTGGATGAGGGTTTCCATCCACATCTACCAAGAACGGTGGAGGCATAAGATGAGGTGCCTGCTGTGTTTGCTCATCTAAGACATAGTTATTGGAATCTCTTATCAGTGGTCGGTAGTCAGTATGGAAAAACATCTGATCAGGAATCTATAAAAGTACAGATCATAGAATGACAGTTTGAGATCTATATTTGTTAAAGACAATAATATTAAAGGTATTTAAAATTAGAAACACCAGGAAATTACATAACTATTTCCAAACTTCCTCCCCCAACTATTCATTTTATATGCTACAAAAAAGCATTAAAAATGACCTTTTCATATGGCTTGCTGCATCCAAAACCAAATATCAGAAGATGCCCGTGAGAATCTGTACAGGCAAAATGCTGTCCGTCCTGTGAAAACTTACAGTCAAACACAGCTCCATGTCCTTGTCCTTCGATCTAGGAAAGCCAGGGAGAAAGAACATGAGGCATTAGTAAGTTGCTTGCTGTAGCTCTATGTATATGACTGCCTGCTTAAGTGCATGCCACGTGTTCACAGGGGCTAACACAGGCCAAAAGGACACGGGACCACCTAGAGCTAGAGGTGCAGGCAGCTGTCAGCACGGCCTCAATACTAGTAAACAGCAAACCCACTCTTCTACAAGACTCCCCAGTTCTCCAGCCACTATGCAAACACTATAAACGGTTTTAGATCCACTTTATCCACATGTGTGTATGTGCTCCATGCTCATGCCTGATTTGTCAGAGGTTAGAAGAAGACACCAAACCTCTACAAATTAATTGATGATTATGAACCTCCATGTGGGTACTGGGACCCAAACCTAAGTCCTTGGCTAAAGCATCAAGTTCTTAACCACTGAGCCATTACTTATTGAGCAAGTAAATTATGCAATAGAGACCTTTTGAAAATGGGTTAAGTACGGTTGGAGAGATGGTTCAGTGGTTAAGAGTATTGACTGCTCTTCCAGAGATATTAAGTTCAATTCTCAGCAACCAAATAGTGGCTCACAACCATCTGCAATGGGATCCGATGCCCTCTTCTGGTGTATCTGAAGACAGCATCAGGATACTCACATACGTATAAATAAATAAATAAATAAATAAATAAATAAATCTTTTTTTAAAAGGAATTCTTTTAAAAAAAAGGCTATGTAACTGTCTAGAATTTGTCCAATGTTTTATTCTTTTTGAACTTTTTACTAAGAGTTAGGGTTTACATCCAGGGCTCTACACACGCTAGGAAAGCATTCTTTCAAATTTACCCAACAGGCCTCTAAATAGAAAAAAATTTTTAAAAATTAAACCACTTATACTATAAATATCTTCAAACATCTAATCTAATCATTAACTCTCAAAATGATCCCATTAAAAAGAAACAACAAAAAACAAACAAAAAACGAAAATAAAGGGGCTTCCTTCATTTCACGGGTGAATGGTATTTACTTTTATTGTCTTAATAAGAAGCCATATCCTCTTATATATTGGTAAATAATTAGAGAATTAGTTAAGTAATTAGAGAAGCAAAGTTTAGTATTTGAAAATGGAAGTTAAACCGAGTTCTAATGAACAAGACAGACACTGGTAACCCTCAAGGTCGCATATGCTCAGCTCACACGCCTACACTGCTCCCTCACCTTGCTACAAACTCCCAGTATTCATGAAAGATGCTCTATGTGTGTCGAGAATGAGAATTCTTTCAAACTCTTTCCTGTTTCACCTGTGATCTACATGAATTCAGCATCTCAAAGTTACAGGTGATTGAGGAATGAACCAGCACAGCACCATGCGATAGGTTTCTAGATCTAATTCTCCAGTATGTTTGCTCGGTGTTGGGGTTCTATACAAGAGAAAGAGGGACAAAGCAGCCAGATGTGGTGGCACATGCCTTTAAATCCTAGCACTCTGGTACAAAGAGGCAGGCAGATCTGAGTTTCGAGGCCACCCTGGTCTACAAAGTAAGTTTCAGAACAGCAAAGGTTAGTATACAGAGAAAACCCTGAAAGTGTGGGGGCAGGGGAGAGTAGTGTGCCCCCCAATTATCAGGACAAGTGTATATCTATGACCAACTGAGCCAAAAAGGAGATGACATCCTTTCTGCTATGCTGCATATTAATTAATACAGGCTAGCAAATATGAAATAAGGTTGTTAAAGAGCTAATAAGACCACTCAGCAGGTAAAAACACCTTTGATTAAGGTTGACAACTTGAGTTTTATGCCTGGACCCACATGGTAGAAGAGAAGCCCTGACCTCCACATCCTCTGACCCCATGTGGACACTGTCAAAGGCATGCTCATGTACATACACAATACATAAACATGCCTATGACCCAACATACCTGCCAATACCCACTATTAAAACATGGGAACACAATACAGTACCACAAGCCTTCCTTCCAGTAACTACCCAGCACAGTCTACCTCTTATGTCTATCCCTGGCTGAGAACTCCAATCATAGCAAACTAGAGGAACGTGGTTGAGGGCAAAGAGTCTCAGAATGGCAAAGGTACTACCACACACGATGGCTAAGCCACACCAAAAGCATTCCCAGGGCTGTGCTCTGCAAGAAGTTTTCCCAACTGAGAAATCCAGCCTAATCCAAAACAAGGCAAACCTGAGTTCTGCCTGATGTTTATATGTCCTATCCCATAGTGAATCCTGGTGAGATACAAGCTGCAATTCTTCTACAGAACTTAATAATCCAGTGTCCTCCACATCTCTCAGGTATATTATGTATTTAGGAAATCCTTTTCTGTCACTAAGGAACAAGCCCATGTAGTATTCAGTATTGGACAATCAAAAAAAATCAAAGGCATATAGGTAGTTGAGGGTGGCCTTGCCAGGCATCAGTGGAAGTGGAGGGCCTTGGTGCCTGAAAGTTTGGATTCCCTAGTGTTGGGGAACTTAAGAGCAGGGAGGCAGGAATGGGAGGATAGTGGGAGCACACCCTCATAGTAATAGGAGGAGGGAGGATCGGGTAAGGGGCTTTGGGGGGAATCAGAAAAGAAGTAACATTGAAAGGTAAATAAATAAAATATCCAATTTTTAAAAAAAAAAAACCAGGTAATGAATGGGTCTGGCAATTGTAGTCGAGCAGTGACACTTTTTGTCAGCAATTTATTATGGGGATTTCGTATAATCCTCAAGGAGAAGGTACTGTGGAGGAGGCCCATGGAACTTTAAAAAGATTGGTGAGACATACTGTTGCTGAGACAAAGAATGATGCCAACCTGTGAGCTTTCTGAGTGCCCTGACAAGGGTGACTGGGGAGCTGTATTGGACATATGTTCCTGACCCACCTTTGCTTGACTATAACCCAGATGGGACAAGTTGCCTTGCCTCAAGTTTTTAGACCTTGTGGGATAGAGAATCGAAAGGAGAAACTATGTCTCTTGTATTCTTCTTAAAGGTGCCCAGTTATTAGGACTCAATCATGTACTGGTCTAGAAATCAATCCCATTTGGGAACTAACAGTCTACTTTTGGAAGACTGGATCTGGACTTTGTTAGAGACATATTTGGAAGCTAGCTGTAGCTCGCTATGATGTTAAGATAGCAAGAGATAATGTTGGGACAGGATCTGGATTTCAAACAAGGATTAGTGCATGTTTTAAAGCTCTTTTAATTGTCAAGCTAAAATTGGTTTTGTCTCTTCTACAGCATTTGTTGAAAGTTGCATTGACTGTATAATTTCCAATTGTGTTAGTGTATTGAAACCTGGCATGTCTCTTACGGGAAGGGGGGCGCTGTCTGTCAACCAGCTTTTGTCTCACTGCCCTGAGTATCAGAAAACCTTGATTCTCTGAAAAGAGCTTGAAAGTGCTGAAAGAAGTGAGTTAGGCTTTGAGCAGAAGCAAGAGGGTAGCAGGCTTGATTATTGCTGGTATAACAGCTTTAATTCCATTAATTGCTATCACCACTGCTTCTGCAATAATATTGACACAAGGAGTTAAGACAACTATTTTTGTTAACCATCTAGAAAAAAAAATGTTACTAATGTATTGAGTATACAAAGGGATTCATATAGGTATCTGGAACAATGAATGATGCTCTATAACCCATTCAAATTATCTGAAGAAGGTTCAGGGTTCAAGAGTTAGGAGCCATCCCAAGTGTCATGACAAATATCACTGGAGTAGTGTTACTTTTGAAATTCACAATGATTGTCATTATAATTAGAAAAAAGTATTCCTGTAGGATATTTGGCATAATCCTAACACCTCTCTGGGTGTGTTAACTTTGTATAGCGAGATTATAAATTTAGAGAACGCTGTTCTGTTGACCTTTGATGCTGCAGATAATGCTGATAAAATTATCCATGGCCTGAGCTCAGTATTACCATTTTGGACAAACCTCGGGAATGGCATATATACCTTGATCAGGCTAGCCCTTCTTGTCCTGGGAATACTTTTATTCCTGCCCATAGTGTTAAAGCTTATCTTTAACAACATCAACATGATGGCAGCCAAAGTACATGGCTTAAACCTGAAAATGAACCCCCAAAGTTATTAACAGGCTGGAAAGCCAAGGATGAGTAAGATTCTGCACAGAGCCTTACCAACCTAAGACAGAAATGCATTGCCTTTGATAATGGATATTTCATGATCAGTAAGGAAGGCATTCTTGGCAGAAGGACCTAAGACAGGCTCAGTCTTGTTAACAAAATAAAAAAGGGGGAGAGGTGGAGAGCCTTTGGGGCTGCTTGGCAAGAAGCTGACATGGGCCAAGGACAAGGAAAGGGGCTGCTTGACAGGAATATGACATTGGCCAAGGACAAGGAAGTAGGCTTCAAGCAGGATTCTGAGATTATACTAGAACAAAGAAGTAATTTCAGGTAGGAGTCTAAATTGTAGGCTACAACGAAGTAGTAATCTCAGGTAGGAATCTAAATATTAGGCCAGAACAAAGAAGTAATCTCAGACAGGAATCTAAATTTTAGTCTAGAACAAGGAAGTAGGCGCAGTACTCTGGTCATCCTGATAAGCCTTTAGAAACAGTAATCACGGGAGTGGGTTTAATGCCTTGCTTTTTCTTTGACTATTTGTGTTTATTGCTTGTTCCTCGACTATTTGCATCTATTGTATTGCTAGACCCTCAACCTAGAACTAACCTTATTACATGCATGTAATCAAAATGGTATAAAAGCATAAATGAAGAGGGGGTATAGGATACGGGGTTCTAGGGAGGGGAAATAGGTAAAGGGGATGACATCTGTACTGTAAATAAATATCCAATTAAAAAAAAAATCAAAGGCCTTGTGGCTGGAGAAACGGCTCCCTGTTTTAAGAGTATGAGCTGCTCTTCCACAGAATAGAAGTTCAGTTTATCAGCACCCTGCTCCTCAGAGAAGCCAAGTTCAGGTCCAACACCCACATCCAGCTGCTCACAATTGTTTGTCACTCCAGCTCCAGGCAATCTGGACACTGTCTCATGCCTATCCATAGGTATCCAAACCCACATGACCAACAGGAAGACAATGCTTTAGAGGCCTTGTCAGACAAAGTCAACTATGCTTTTGTTTAGGAATTATTCACATCTATTTGAATATATTTTTGCTTTACCAAGTTAAATTCAAAATACAATATTCTGGAGCCAGCCACAGTTATGTACACCTTAAATATTAATCCACAGGAGGCAGAGGCAGGAGGATCTCTTATGAATTTCAGGCCAGCCAGGTCCACATAGCAAGTTCCATTGTCAGCGAGGGCTACATGAGACCCTGTTTCAAAAAACAATGTTCTTATTCTTACTAAGTCACTATAGTCTACCTAAACATTCCATTACTGTAGTTTTCTTGTATGGTAACTTCAAATATAATCTCTTGTGTGTATCTTGAGACAGGGAGTCATACTGCAGTCTAGGCTCAAATGAAACTCACTATTAAAGTCAGGCTAACCTCACAATCCTGTCTCAGCTCTCCGAAATGCTCTTGCATTGTAAGTCTTATTACAGGTGTGAGCTACCATGCCTGGATCAAATGTTAAAGTCCTTACCAAGTTTTGAAGATGTACTTTTTAGGGTTTGCAATTATATGTGTATGAGAGGGAGTGGTTGCACACTTGAGTACAGCACCCCAGAGAAAGCTAGGTAGAGGGCAGTCAACTTATGTTCTCTTCAAGAAGAGTATGAACTAACTATTGAGCCATCTCTCCTGCTCCGCCACTTTTACTATGTAGTTCTAGGTGTCCTGGAACTTACTGTGTGGACCAGGCTGGCCTTGAACTCAGAGATCTGCCTACCTCTGCATCTCAAGTGCTGGCATTAAAAAGGGTGAGCCTGACCAGTTTTATACATTACTGAAGAGATGGAACTTATACCCACACAGAAATTGTTCATGGTTTAGGTGTTTTTCCTAATATCTGGAATACAGAGACAGTTTCAAGAGATACCTAAACACTGTAGTTTAATTGAGCTATCTGAAATTTAATGCTAGTGAGTAAATTATTCCATCTTAAGGTATTAAACTATTCAGAGTGCCAGGCATGATGGTGTATAGAGCTTTAATCCCAGCACTGAAAAGGCAGAGGCAGGTAGTCTCTGAGAATTGAAAGCCTTCCTGATCTATAGAGTTCCAGGACATGCACGACTATATAGGGAAACCCTGTCTCCAAGAAACAACCCACACCTCCAACACACAACCCCCAACACACACAATAGACAGCTTAGCCTACTTTGTGAGCTCTAGATCACCAAGAGACCTCGTCTCACAGAGAGAAGATGGACAGTGCGCTGAGGAACAAGCAATCCTGAGATTGCCTTCTAGCCTACACATGCATGTGCATGTATGCATACACACAAAATCTTACTTCACTATCAATGATACAAAAAGACTCAAAACAATACAGTGGTACATAGTTTAAAAGCCTAAGACTCCAAGAAGAGAAAATTAAGTAATTTATTTTCATGCCTGATAATTTGAATTCACATTTACAAGTATGGAAAGCTTTCAAGAGAATGAAAAATAAAAAACCACCAAATTCCTCAGACACGGACAACAAATGAAGAGTGAGCCGGGTGTGACATGCTTGTAACCCTGCGTGAGACGAGGAGAAAGGCAGGAAGATGAGGAGTATTTGTAGGTACAAAATAGATACATTAGAATTAAACATATCTTATATTGGATAAACCTGGTAAGTACCATTTTAACCAAATACATATCAGGTGCCTAAGACAATGTGTGAGAAAACTGTCACTCGGTTTTTTTTTTTTTTGCATTTAAAAAAAAAATCTGTGTAGAAAAATTCTAAGCAATACTTGTCAATAAAAAAGCCGATGGCCAATGAGCTGAGGCAGAAAATGGTGGGACACTGGTCTGAAAAGAGAGGGTTCTGGTAAATACAGAGAGGCATCGGAGATTCGCTCGGGAGCATGGAGGAGAGGGGCATAAATGAACAGGTAGCTAAACTCAGGACAAAATAAAGAAGGGATTTGTCCCCAACTTGAAGCATCAAGTTTGAATGGGTTAAGTAAGTTACAAGCTCGTCAGAGAATGGCGTCTGCTCACAGCTTCTGATAACTATCTATTGCTCTGAAAGGCACTGGAGCAATTAATCTAAATAACCTGGATTATCCTGCCTTCCCTCATATCACAGATGTGTCATAAACCCTACAACAGGATCCTAATGTGGTTCTATAATCTAACAACTGCCCCATGTTATACAGGAATCTAGACCAACAGGGCTGGAGATGACTTGGAGGCTAAGAGCCCAGGCTCTTCTTCTAGGTGCCGAGTGCTCAGTCCCCAGCAGCACCCACATGGTGCACACATCACATCATCTGTAACTCCAGTCCCATTAGATAACCACCTAAATCCCAGTTCCAGAAAAATCTGCTGCTGCTGCTTTCTAGACTCTGTGGGCACTACAGAAACACCCTACACAAGCAAACTATCTGCACACATAAAATAAACTTTAAAAAAAATAAATAAACACAATGAAATAAACATAGAAATAAAAAGCTATCTAGGTAACTTCTGAGCATCTAATGAATTTTAAAAAAATGTCACATACATGTGGTATTAGACACTCAGTAAGCTTCACCTACCCTTGATTTGTATAAAAGTTGCCATGTCAATTAACTTCTGCTAACTCTCATGATCCATAAAAGCACAAGTAAAAGCTCACTTCACTTACCATATTAAAGTAATGCTTCATCTTGATGCCTTTTGTAATATCCCATATAAATATGCTGCCATCGTGTCCTGCAGATAACATAATTCTGGAATCAAAGGGATGTGTCTCCAAAACAAACACTTCATCAGCATGTCCCTTTATTCAACAAAGTCATAATATTAAGGACAGTCTGCAAGTTATACGTTGGAAATTTTTTTCAAGTCATAGTACATAAGGGTTTTAACACTACAACAATGATTTATACATGTATATAAAATTTCCCAGTCATTTGACTCACAAATCAAACAGTTTATTCATTATATTCATAACATCTATGTTATAGTTTCAAAGAAAAGAGTAAAGAACTCTGATTTAAAAGTTTGGGAGGGTGCTAGAAAAATGGCTCAGTGCTTGAGTGGGTGTGCTGCTCCTCCAGAGTTCAAGTCCCAGGACTACTGTCTGTCAGCTCCATAACTCTAGCTCAGGGCAGAGCCTCTGCACAGTAACACATAATTACAAATAACAGTAAGTGAATACATTAAAAAAAAAAGGTTCAGGGCACCAATGATCCCCTGAGTTTGAAGACAGGCAGTTTATTTATAGAGAGTCACAGAATAACCATGATTGTCTCAAAACCAAAACAAAAAGTTTAAGGTCCTCTGAGATACACACCAACTTGAAAGCCAAACCAGGACTGTTTCAAAAAGTTTTAAAATTCTGAGCCAGAAATGGTACCACATGCACAAAGCAGGCAGAGACAAGTAAATCTTTTGAGTTCAAGGCCAATCAGGTCTGCAAGTTCCAGGACAACCAGGACTACACAGATCCCCAACCACCCCCCCAAAAAAAATATTTATTAATTTAAATAAATTAAATTTTCTGGGGCTAAGGGCTAAAAAGATAGCTCTGCACTGTCTGCTCTTCCGGGGGTCCTGAGTTCAATTCCCAGCAACCACACAGTGGCTCAACCATCTGTAATGAGATCTGATGACCTTTTCTGGTATGTCTAAAGAGATCAACAGTGTATTCACACATAAATAAGTGAATTAATTAATTTGTTAATTAATTAATTCTGGGGCTAAAGAGATGGTTCTGTGGTTAAGACACTTATTCTCAATCCAGGTTTGATTCCCAGAACTCACACAGCAGCTCACAACTGTCCAACTCTAGTTCTAGAGTGACCTGTCGCCCTCTTCTGACCTTTGTGGGCATCAGGCACACACAGGACACACATACACACATGCAGGCAGAAGAACACTGATAAAAAAAAAATTAGTAAAATAAATTTAAATTTCTGACTATCATGCTAAAGTACCTACCAGTAAGTTATGAAGCAGCTGTCCAGTGTAGGAACTCCACACCTTGAGGACATGATCGTTCACAGCCGTGACCACAGTGCTGTCATCCTGATTCCAAGCAATCATTGTAACTTTGGGTTTCATAAATCTTTCTTCTTCCGAAGATGTGTCTCTAACAAAGCAGAGACACTGTGTAAACTCATTGAGGAGGAAACAGATCACACAGTACACAGCCTCTCGTCGGTATGAACACAGCAAAGAGACTCCTGAGGCCAGATGGAGCTCTGCTGACAAAGCGCTTCTCACAATCAGGTCCTGGGTTCCATCACAGTGGTGAAAAGCCTCTCTCTAACTCCAGTAGGGAGAAGAGGAGAAAGGAGACTCTTCCAGGTCATTCTCAACTACATGAGCTCAAAGGTCAATCTGTGCTACATGAGACCAGAAAGATAGGGGGAACAGAGTGCAGGGAGGAATTCACCTATTTATCATCCCACAACAAACTACTTGGAAATGGGGTATGGAACCTGTTTCTCCAGAGAAGACAAGGAGAGAATCCTAAACTGTTAACAATGTAGAAAGCGAGCTGAGCCATTGCTCTCTGCTCTCACTATGAAAGTAATGGGCTTCCTGTTTTCAAGTCTTTGCCATCTCAGACTATAATCTGAACTTGTGTACCAAATAAAGCCTAGCTCACTTTGGTTGGTTCTGTGGGGGTATTTTATCACAGTGACACAATGAAACTAAAGACAAGTCCTTTATAACAGGTACCTACATGAGAACAACAAAAAATTACCCAGACAAAAGAACAAATAATATATGCTTTTCAAAGAGCACTGATTCTGCCTTTTTGTTTAGTTTTGTTTGATTTGGGGAGGTGGGGTACGATAGGGTCCTCTCTATGTAACCCTGGATGCTCTGGAACTTGCTATGTAGACCAGGCTGGCCACAAACTTACAAAGTCCCACCTGCTTCTTCACTGCTAGGACTGAAGATGTGTGCCACCACAACCAGCCTCAAAGCCACTTTGTAAGCTACAATTTCACCTTGCGAAGTTTCCAGGTCAGCTCAAATTTTTAAAAAATTTAGTAACAAACTATATTTGCTTATTATGCTATCCAATCTCCAAGAAAGCTTCTACTCTTATTCATTTACTTATGTATATCCAGAGGAAGCAGGCAGCAGTAGCAGAAGATCTGTCTCCTTGACAAAATCTAGAATCACTTGGAAGAGTCTTGTTGAGAGACTGTTTATATCAGGTGAGCATGAGAGCATGTAAGGACTGCCTGTATTACCGTAAGGCAAGGATCACTGGCCCACTGTGGACAGCATCATTCCCTAGGCAAGGGATCCTGAGCTATGTTAGCTTAGAGAAGATTCTGGGGTTGAGCTACACACAGGCATGCATTCACTCAGCTCCCTGCTCTTGACAATGGGTGTGAATAGCTGGTTATAGTTCCTGCCAGCATTTTCCCATAATGGACTGTAGGTTATAAGCCAAAGGAACCCTTTCTCCTATATTTGTGTCAGGGTAATTTTTTTAATCCAGCAACAGAAAGGAAGCTACCCAGAAATATACAATCTACCCAGCACCAGAGGTAAACATAATGATCCTGTAATCCCAGTGCCCAGGAAGTGGAGACAAAAGGATGAGTAAGTAGAGTTCAGTGCCAGGCACTCCACCTTCAAAAGAAAAAAAAAAAAAGGAGGAAGGATGTGGCTGGAGAGACAGCTCAACAGAGTTCGGGTCTCTCTTACAGAGCAGTCACCTGAGGTCTGTTCCAAGCACCCTATGTTATGTTATGGGCCTCTCACTCCACTCCAGATCTCCAGCCTACACAGGTGTGCATATGCAGAAGCACATTCTGCCCTCTACCCTCCAACCCCACACCCAGATAAAAAAATAAATTCTTTTTAAAATCCTATCTTTAGAAATGTAAATTTGAAGCACTGGAAATACTTAATTTGGTTGGGGTCTTCCCCCCCACCCCACACACACACAGATTTTAAATTCAAATCCTGAAAATAATGTAACAGTAAAAGTACAAAATGATAGTTAATTCTGTATGTACCCGTAATACTTATAGACAAGGAGACTATGAAGACTCTGCCTAATCACAATAGGTTAATCAAAAGATGAGTTCATGGAAGAATGACAGGCGGCCTTATGGGAGGCAGCAGGTCACTGGGTGTAGGTCACAGGGCCTACATCCTGTCCTAGGCTTGTCCTCTATTTTCTGCTTGCTCTGCTCTGCCACATCCTCCTTCCATGAGGTCTGAGACCCTCAAACTATGAGCCAATACAAGTCCTTTCTCCTTTGACCAAATTTGCTAGAAAACTAAGTAATAAATATATAAGTGCACTTTCCTTCATTCATACAGTTCTGAGATTGAAGTATTTAAAAACACAAATCAGTACACTTAGAAGACAGTTATTCATCATATATGAGGCATATTAAACTCTTCCATCAAAATTAATATCGTATGTATGAGTGACACACCAACAACTCACCTATGTGTAACAAACAATTCAATGACTTACCCTGAGATCCTGGCAGCCATGTCCAGTAAAATGCTTCTCCATTCCAACTGTTCAAACCTCCAGATCCGTGCTGTTCCATCTCGGCTACCACTTAAGAACCTTGAAATATTCAGAAAAATCTACTCAAATGCTAGCTAACAAGTACCTCAAGTGAAATAAAAACTTTAAAGTACCTATCCTGGTGAACATGAGCTACATATGTTATTCAAAGGTCAGATTATTCAGGACAAGGCTAAATGGGGGAAACTCTGACTTACTATTGTTTGCATGACACACTACAAACTCAGTTGTTTCACAAACACATTGAACTTTAGAAAAACAACGTAATACAAGAGGAGAAAATAGACCCTAAAGGGGAGGGGGAGAGAAAACGTAAAGATGTCGGAAGATTAGCAGTAGCACAGACTCTATCTTAAGCCTGTCCATTTTAAATTCTAACTCAACAGACACTGAAATATAAATTATGAAAATCAAGGTTTAAAACTGCACTGTGGGAAAGAAACCAGCCAAATCCTACAGGCCAGAAGGTAGCTGTAATATAGGATACCAAATACTTGTTCCTGTGGGTTTTACAATTTTTCTTAACCTACTCCACACATAAAAAAAATATCTTTCTTGCAATTCCTTTTTCGGGAAATCAGCTTCTGGTTAAGAGGTGCTCCTGGTTACAGAAGCAGCAGGCACGGGGCTCTAACATCTCACTCATCATGTCTACTCAATCCCTGTCTGCTGATAAGCACTGCAATGCACAAGATCAAAGCAATGTAGTTCACAGTAAGGAATGATGGTTTGCTAAGATTTCAATGTCAGAAAACATGTGGGATGGCTATAGGGTTCAACGGCAGAATACTCCCCTACCATGCACAAAACAAGTTCAAGCCCTAGGACCAACCACTACCAAGCTTGAAAGGTGATCCAGTCATTTCAAGTGCCAAGATATGTAATTATAAACAAATAAAAATGCAACTGTAGAGAACAACAGTAAGTAGAAAACTATTTAATAGTAGCAGTAAGTAGTGTATTTTATTTGCCTGAAAACATACATAAATGCAAGTGAAAACTTACCGGTCACCATTGTTACAAAACTGGATACTATCAACTTTGTCCTAAAGGGGAAAAAGCAAATATGAAAACTAATAATGCTATGTATTAATACACTGAACAATTTTGTGACCTAACACAAAGCACATTGGGGGCCAGTATGGTAGCACATGCCTTTAATCCCAGCACTTGGGAAGCAGAGGCAGGTGGATCTCTATGAGTTTGAGACCAGCCTGGTCTACAGAGTGAATTCCAGGACAGCCAGGGCTACATAGTCTCTTCAAGTCTGCATAGCCTTGATGGGGACAGGGCCAGCAGATGTGGGCCTCCATAGACATCAGGCTTGTTTATATAATAATGTACATATTTTCATGTTCCCCCAAGGACTGTTCTCCCTGTTAACATTAGTGACTCTATGATAAAATAATTAGAGACAGCATGAGTCCAGGAGGCAAAGGTGTGGCTAATTTCTCAGCAAAATGGTAAAACACTGGGACAGCCCTTAAGGCTGTAGAAAAGAACTCTAAAAACACGAGTTCAAAAATATATAATTTCTCAACTATGCAAAAAATGCAATAAAAATTGTATGAGGGGCTTCACAAATCTAATCAAACAAAGGCAGCTGCACTATGAGCTAGCTTATCAGAAAGATACAAAGACAGGCAGATTCATTCCTGAGTTCAAAGTCAGCCTGGGACACAGCAAGGTTCGGCCCAGGTGTGGTAGAAATGGTAACTCAGGAGGACAGGGTCCCATTCAGCTTAGCTTCTGTGCTTAACAGAGGCAGGCAGAGCTCTGAATCCTTTTGCGATGTTAAAAGAATATGTGCTTGCTGTTTCCTAAGAATTAAGGGGCTGGGGTCACAGGATGCTGATTCTTTGGATAATCAAAAGGAAACCTGAAGTAAAAGACTGGACTGATATGTAACATAGAAAACTGACTGGGCTTATGATCTACAGGAGATAAGCTGTCCAGAGAATTTTTTAGAAAAGAATAACAAGAGAGAAAACTCCTTGGAGAACTGTCTCAAGCAGAACAAGAAGAGAGAGATGTCTGGAGATCACCAGAGGAAGCAGATGGGGGGAGGGGAGGGGAGGGGAGGGAACGGGCTGAAAAGCTGTCTCCAGCAGAACACAGGCCACTAGCTTGGACCCTTGCCACTTCCAGAGCCCCTCTCCAAGCCAAGGCTGGTCCTTGGCAAGTCTCCAAAAAAAAATAAACGCATTAGTTCAACAGCAAGAAATTGAGTTTGGCTGATCATTCTATCTACATGTATCACAGACTCTGATGAAGGAAAAGAATACAGCACTTTATGTACAAAACATGTTCTCCTTTAGCATGACCTAAACCTATTTATTAAATAAACTCCCTAATAGAGACTGTTTTCCATAAAACCTCAGGACTAGTATTTGATTCCTAAGGCACACACGGTGTCTCACAACCATGTGGGTAATTCCAGTTCCAGGGAATCTGACCCTCTTCAGTTCTCAAAGAGCACTAGGCACACAAGTAATTCAGAAACATAATACTGCTATGTATAAATTTAATTTTTAAATTTAAGGTGAAAGTGTTTCTTACTGTGTGTGTAGCATGTCTGAATGTGCATGTATATATTCATCCCTGTACAATGTATATGACAGTCACAAGTAGATAGGTGTCTTCCCTACCCATCTCTACCTTACATTTCTGAGTCAAGGTCTTTCTAAATGTGTTAAAGGGAGCCCAGGATGGGCTGTGTGTTTCCATCCTCCAGCAGGGGTTTTGCATTGGGGTCCAAACTCAGGTCACCATGCTCAGATAATAAGCACTTTACCCATACACCTTAGGAGAACTTCCCACTAAAGATAACCTAGTCCTTGATAAATATTCCAAAATACTGACAGCTAGCTTACTAGACATTCACAAAACAACATTCTAACTGCATGAACTTGGTTAGAATAATAGATTAGTTTTGATATAAATCATTGAGATGATCATATTCAAGAACAGGGCTAAAGCTGGGGCAGTGCTAGTGCTTGCTTCTTAGTCCCAGCACTCAAGAGGCAGAGCAGGTTTCAGGCCAGTCTCTTTATTTTACAAAGTGAGGACAGCCAGGGCTACACAGAGAAAGCTGGAAGGTGGGGTGTTGGGGGCAAGTAAAAGCTAAAGGACCTGGCAATGTCCATCTGAGCTGTCAGTGATCTCCCTCCATTTAAATGTAAATACTATCTATAAACAAAGTACAGAATGAATAAAAACCATCCTGTACCTGAACACTTACATTCTTACTTGTTCTGAGCACAGGGCAGCCTCCAGCTGCTCGATCTGTAGTTAAGCATGACCCTGTAGTCCTTATCCTCTTGCCTCTACCTCCCAAAAACCAGGACTATAAACACAATATCCAGCTTTGCATTTAAAAAACATACAAATTCCCTACAATTTATTTAATGTTTTAGCTGTGCAATGTGATTCAGTAAAAGCTGATGAGACTTATCACTGGGAGGTGAGGGGAGCAGTGAAGCATTAGCCAGCATGTGTGTCACCCGGGGTTCAATCTCCAGCACCAGGCAGAAAAAATATAAATGAGGACATCTCAGACTTCATACTTCAACGTGTAAATACTCTGTAGACGACTGCAAGGCAACAGTGTCTTCTGGACACAGCTGGCAGCTGCACACAGGAGCACACAGCAGGTATAGTATGCACAAGACTTACCTGTTCTAGTCCAAGTCAGACCAAATCCCAGCATGGACGGGGAAGGGGGAGTCCACCACAAAGTCCCACCTCTAGCAGAGGAGCCATTAGCACTTGTTAGCTGGGAGGAGAAAAGGTCAGCCTTCTCTTCAGGCATACCCTGGGAGGCTGACCACACTCACTCCAGTAAGAAGGCCATACTCTAAGAATATCTGGGCAGCATAAACTTGGCCTTGATTGAGGGTGGAAGATGCCAGAAAGCTGGGTGAGCAGAGTTACAGAGGGCATGGTGGCGAATGAATATGATCTGAACATGTACAAAATTCTCATAGAAGAGAAACAGAGAGACAGACTAGATAGATGATAGATTAGACAGTCACAGATGAACTCAAACTCTCATCATTTGTCTCTACAAGTAAGTAGAGTAGGACTGGAAAAACAGCTCCTCATTTAAGAGCACATACCGGTCTTTGAGATAGCCCACCCACATGGAGCAGGCTCACAACTGCCTGCAACTCCAGCTCCAAGGGAATCTAATACCCTCCTCCCTCTGGCTTCCTCTGACATCTGCACACCACCCACCCCACAGACCCACACCTACACATGCACACCAACCCACAGTCCCACACACACACACACCACACAACCCACAAACCCACACCTACACACACACAATTTTTAAAGAGAAGGAAAATCAGTAGGGCAGAGTGGCATGCAGCTATGATCCTAAGAGCAGCATGCAGTTAATGATCCTAGCACTCAACAGGCTGAGACAGAAAAATACTGAGCTTGACAGTTCCATGAACAAAGGGAGACCAGATCTTGTCTCAGAAAACCCAAGGGAAAAATCTTTAAAAAGTAATCTGTTCAGCAACAACAACCCAGTTAAATTAATAAAATTGGGCTTAGAAGTAAAAGAATTATTAACCATATTCAGAATTTTAAAAATAAATGCTTACAGTGTGGCTTTCAAGTTCAGCGATTTTTTCAGGTGCTTCGAATCCCAAAAAATACATTCTGATTACATGATCAGTACTACCTGTAGCTAAAAACATACCACCTGAAATAAAAATGTTAAAGTTTAAAATACGTACTTTGCAATAAATACTCCAACAAAACATACTTCTATACACACAGTACAAAGTTCTCTTACTGGAAATTAGAGTTATTGCCACAAATCCAACCTCCAGCTCATTAGGTAAGCTTATAGAGCTGCACTCTTGGCTTTGGTGAAAGTCACCCCTACTAGAACACTCCCTGTCTCTCTCAGCTTTACTGAGCAAGAAGAGGCAGCACCACACTGAGCATCAGTGCCCTAAAGACCAGGGACAAAGCAGACGTCTTCTGAGCAGATGCTTCAGTGTAGAGCTCACCTGTGACATTGTCACTTCCTGAGGAAAATACATCGGGCCTAGTTTACAAAATTTGCCAAACAAGTCCACTGGACAAAAGAATAGGGGTTATAATTTTGTCAAGATTCTGTGTTAAATATAAACAAATTTGAAGTTATGCAGAATATAAGAAACAATATCCTACACATGGCCACATGACATTCTCTGACTCCATGAGCCTCCTTGCATATCAATGACTGAATACTGATAGGAAAGGGGAAGAAAGGGAGTGAGGTGGCTTCACATCATCTCCTTTGTCTCAAGTTTGTCTTTGCTCCCTTAAACCAGTACTTAAAAATCTATATAACAATCTACATCAAGTACAGAAAAAAAAGAAAGGTCATTGTAGGTCATAGCTAGTAATATGAACAGAAGCCATCTGGCTACCTTCCTGGTTGAGTAAATGCCAATTTAAACCAAGGAAAAGCAAGCATCAAGTATGATCTTACCAACACTAAATGAAGAACACAGCATCTGAACACCAGGCCTTGGCTTTTCCGTGAACTTCAGGGGGCGTGGACTTTAAAAGAAGATGATATGCCTTTAGAATACATGATAACACACTTAATTAGAGCACTGGAGGTTTTTCTATGATTATGGAGTGTGCATGATGTGTGTCCATATGGGTGCACACATGCCATGATGCACTCACAGAGGTGAGGACCATTTTCATGAGTGTCTTCACCACCACGACAGGGTGGAGCTCAGTCATCAGTTTCCAGAGCAGGAGCTTTTACCAAGAACCGTATCACTGGCCCTAACTACTGCTACAGGCTTAGCATATCGACATTACTAACAGCTTCTTGTGCTAGAGATCCAACTCAACCAGTAGGCGACTTGCTTGCCTTAGATAAACCAGAGTTTGGTCACAAACACGTTTCTGTGAGAAAGTCTTGTCAACGGAAAGATTTTAGAATCCAGCTCTTCCTCACATATGACAAAATACATCTCAGTAACAATCTTTAACTTTCATAAATAATACTGAAGTTGGAGGCTAGGATATATTATAAATTCAGATAAAACATATACTACGTGCATATAATCTCAAGATTTGTTCACCAACATGGTAACAAAAACAGATATATATAAAATCTCCCAATTTAGTTCAAGACATCCTCATAAATTTCTGCCCCAGTGTAACAAACTTTTAATCCCAGAGGGGCAAATGCATCCCTGTTGAGTTGGAGGCCAGCCTGATCCACACAGCAAGTTAAGTAAGCCAGAGCTATGTATTGAGACCATTAAAAAAAAAAAAAATCTAAATATTTTACAAGTTCCACACAAACTGAATATAGTATCAGATTTTAAATTTAAATAAATATTTTTGCTCCTCAAGCCCATTACTACACTAGGTACTGAGTATTCACAAGCCCATTACTACACTAGGTACTGAGTATTCACAAGCAGCTTGGAGCCACTACTCTCCAGCAGCAAAGGTTCTTGAATTCTGTGCTACTGTCTGAATTTCTGACTCCACACTTAACTCTCCATTTCTTTGTTTTAAATCCACATCTATTACTTGAATTTGCTCACGCAAAGGTGAGCTATAAAGCCCTTTAAGCTTCTCTGTCACAGTGAAAGTGATGATGTAAAGCACATGCAGTAACAAGGTCAGGAGAAAAACATCTAGCTGGTCCCATCATTATATTACAGAGGAGAAACCACCGCATATAGATAGCTCACTCACCTGAATTTCAAGGACTCTAAATCCCACTGCCAAAAGCAAACAGTGCCATCAGCACCGGTAGAAACCATGTACCGCTGAGGTCCTTTGGCCATTGGGCTAAACTGAAAGTCAAAAACATGTATGAATCTTCCAGAGTTTCTCCTTAGTTTACAACTTAGCAGTTGCCTCAAGCTCACGTCAACCAACATGCTAAGAAAGTAAAGCACAAATTCAAGCTGTAGGTGACATCAGTGAGAACTCTAAGAGCACACGTTAAATCACATGTGGTTCTGATGAATTTTCAATATAAGTAAACAAGAACCAGAAACCAAGTCTTGATCTGACATGGTCAAGATCCAGTTTTAAGATACTAGAAGCATGCCAGACCTGAGCTTCAACACCTCATTAGACCCAAGTACAAGACAAAGGTAATATCTTAGATCTGGTAGGAAGCAACAGGTGGTATGGAGGTGGCAACACAAGAGCACATTCTGAATAACATCAGTGACTTATACACCTTCGAGAATACACAGAGGCTAAAGAAAACACCAAGTTCTACTCAAACAATAAAAAGTGTGCTAACCAACTAGCCAGCTGGACAATGGTGGCACATATCTTTAATCTCCAGCACCGCAGAGGCAGGTGCATCTCTGTGAGTTCAAGACCAGCCTGGTTATAGGAGTTCCAGGGTTACATAGAGAAATCCCATCTTAAAAACAAACCAAAAGAGAGAACTTGAAACTGGGCTAAAGAGAGAAAACACAAAGACAGAAGGCTTCCTAGGCCCTGAGCCCAATAAAATACTGACACTGCAGTGTCTACAGAAATGTTCTTACATCACAGGGATTCTGCACCAAACCTCCAAATACACAGTTGGCTGCCCCATTTCCCTCTCCTACAGCTCTGCTAATCCTGCCTGGACTGACACACTGGCTTCTAACAGCTCTATGGCAGTGCTGCAGCTGCAACCAACACTGCTGCAGCTGCAATTACTGCAGCTATCGCTACTTTGCATACTCGGTTAGCTCTTAAGTCACTATGTAGCCCATGAAGGTATCTTATAGAGTCTCATACTCCTGAACACTGGACTTAGCAAGCAGTACCCCCACACAATCTGCACTTTAAAATGTTTTAACTGTGTGTGTGCACAGTCCACACCCAATCTGCACTTTCTAATGTGGGGTGTGTGTGTGTGTTGCTATATAGCCCAGACTGGCTTTGAACTCATGACTCTCCTATTGGCATTAAAGACCTATGCCACTACACAGAGCTTCTACCACTGAGCTATTAAATCAGCTATATATTTAACTGCAGAGTTTGCCTCTGCTTCTGGTTCAATGGTGGAACTGCTTCTGCTTAGTCCAACAGGATGTGTAAGCACAAGCCATCCAACGCAGACTGAGACCATGTATTCCCTGATCCCCGTTCTGCTCTACTGCTCACCACTGCATGGCTCCTGTCCAGTGAAGTTTGGATCTTATTATTAATATTTATTTGCATTTTTCTCTAATATTCCTTTTTTATGCCTTATGTTTGCTTGTCTCTAAATGAAGCAACTTATGCTTTTAGCCTGCACCAGATTGGCGATTACTGATCCAGGTGAACTGAGATTGTTCGAAGCTGGGCTCTGGTTTCTGTAAGGCAGATATATTTCTAGATCATCCTTACTTCTAAGATGAAACTCTTCTGATTGTGACAGCATTGTTCTTATTTTATCAAAACCCTATAAGGAGACTGTAATTTTTACCCTACTGCCCTTAACCCATGAATCTATGTCAGACACTTAACTAAACATCCCCACTAACTCAAACACCTTTTAACACACAACCTCTCTTCTGTACTTTCGTTATTTATTACATCTTGACCAATACATACACCAAAAGTTTTGGCTTTTGAATCTCTGTGCAGTGTTTCTAGCAATTTTAAGGTCAGTCCTATTGAGCCAATGGTTGTAAAGTGGTAATCAATGGATTCTAATGTACACTATCAGATATGCTGTGCTTTCTGACAGAGAGCTGGCGTCTCAAGCTGATGTTCTCCATGCTACAGCAGTACCATAGCCAAGAATTCTCAAGGCCTGGCACATGTGTATTAAAACATAATCCCCACACTGTACTCGGTGCTTAGCAAACCAAAGCTGTACAAGAAAATGGAACCAACTCTGTACTTTACACCAAATTCAATTAAAGGCAGCAACATGTCATCAAAAGCCTCACAAATCAGCTAATGATGTGAATCAACTTAAGAAATGTGATTAAACACATAACACTCAAAGGCTGGGTATGGTGATGCACTCTTTAATCTCAGCACTCAAGAGGCAGGGGCAGGTGCATCTGAGTTCCAGGACACCCAGATCCTGAAGGTTCCTTCATGAATACCAGAGTACCACTGCTCTGGCAGAGAAAACTGACTAATGAGAAACACAAAGCAAAGTGGGAAGCAACCCAAGATGCCATCCGCAACCTCCACCAGACCACAGCTGACTGGCCCAGGTCCCAGCATGGAGAACTGGCAGTGGAAAGTGAGGACTTGAGTGTCTTTCAATTCTACAACAAGCTCTTTTTTTATTTCCAACTTTAACTAAATAAAACTACTCTATTTGCATGACAACTGCCAATTTTAATGTTACCAAGTAGGTTGTTTTTAAAAGAATTAGGCTTTAGAATTATAAACTGAAACAGTTACAAAAGAACCTGACACTAGCAGAATTTGTATTAGATACAACTTGAAATGGTCAGGAAGGGCTACTTTCCACTTATAAATTTAATAAACTCAATTCCACAAGTTTTAAACAGAAATATAACATTGGCAGTTTGTAACAGGCAAATTCTCATCCAATTCATCCACTGAGCAGTCAGTTGCCCAGAAAGCCCCGCCTCCTTATGTGTTGTTATTCTGTAATCTGTAGAAAAATCACCAGAGCAGGAGATGGCCCAGGGGTCAAGAGCGCTCACTGACTCACTATCCTTATAGAAGATATGGGTTCAATTCTCAGCATGCATAGGGCTGCTTCTAGCCTGCATGGGCACTGCACACACAATGGTGCACAGACATAGATACAAGCAAAACACCAATAAAATAAATTTAAAAAAACAAACCCAAGTTTTTAAAACACTATATAATCACATTATCTTACTATTTCTCAATTCCAAAAGTTAAGTTTTAGTGTCACTAGGCTATAGGTTACCTGCAAAGATGTAATTGACCCCGTGTGTCCTTGCAGCACAGCAACTGGGGCGCAAGTCCTCAAGCACCACACCCTAATGATCTTATCACAGCTTCCTGCGGCAATCAGTGTGTTCTCGTAGTTCACCGCCATGTCTGAAATCTCTGCAGAATGGCCTCTTAACGTAGACAACAAGCGGCCGTTATGTGTTGACCAAATCTTTACCAAGCAATCATCTGAACCCTAAGAAAAAGCAACACCCCAATACAAATGTTAACACAGCATCCATTAAACTCAAATAGGGACCCCACTACTAACCTCTCCCCTTCCAGCCAAATACTGAACTACAACTATCAGCAGAACACGCAGGAGATAGAAGTATTTTTCAAGCAAAAGGTCTACATAAACACAGTGTCTGTGGATCAGATTCCTCCATCATCTATTTCCACAAGTTCTCTTCCAAGAACGCAGTGGGTCCCACCCTAAGCTCCTGTTCCCAATACCAGCTGCAGGAACCAGCCAGATCACCAAGCTACAACATCAACAGTTTGACAGATCCAGATTACTAGGACCAGACTACACACAGTAGTGGGGAAAGCACCCTCGTTTCAAATAAGCCAACAAGAGTCTCAAACTTGGAATCCCCAACCAGGCAGTGCTCATCATTTAACAGACTAAGTATGTTTTGGTCCACTTTAAAATTTTTTTTCTCCCTAAAAACACTGGAAATATCACTCTACAGTTTTCAAATAAGCACTTGACCACAGAAAGGCTGTTTTATAATGAATCTGTTTTCCCAAATCTGTGATTAATCTATGTAACCCTAAGTCATCACTAATGAGCTAAGAATTCTGTTGGGAGGTGAGGAGAAATTTTTTTCTTGATATACTTAAGATTAATCTTGATGTAACTTAACTCCTTAAGACTCAAATAGGCTAAAAGAGAAATGTTTAGTTTTGTAATTTCTATTATTTGAAAACAGACTCTATATCCAACAGAGCTGGAGAGGCAGTTCCAGTTACTTTGTAGCTGGGTAGATCCAGCAGCCCTCAAAACTCACTGTCACCTCCTCATCAGCTATACAAGATTCTTCAATGTTCTGGAACCACCATTCTCAAAACAGCCCAGACCAGTTTCTTCGTCACTTGAAATACAAACTGAAACTACGCGACGTTAGGCCCTGCAGCAGATCTAACAGACTGCCCGTGTTCTTTCAGATGCAGCAGAGTCCCTGAGGAAGAAGGCTACATAGCACTGCAGGTGGAATCAAACCGAGGTTAAGAAGTTAACTCACTGTAAAGATTCTATGTCCTGTCCTATCAAATGCTACACAGTACACAGCAGACAGATGTCCGAGGATCCTCCTGTGCATCTTTATGTGCTGGTACATAGTTCCTGGGAACGCTGTGCTGAAAGTGGAGCACCCTGTGAGCTGCTTCCCTCGATGTATCTCCACTAGGAAATAAAAACAACATGGTTAAGGGGCCGACACGTTAAAAACTACAAAGATCCCCAAACAGTTTCTGGAGGGTAGAGTAAGTACATCTACTTGAGAAGCCAAAGGACTCTCCGTTCTAATTCTACTGTAGAACATAACCACTATGGTCTTTTTCAGTTACTTTTAATTCTCTTACGTCGACAAGGAATTGACATTTGGTATGTATTACTACTGCAGTTAACATTCTACCAGGACTTCCACAGCATGTACAAAGTCTTCAGGATAATGCAACAAACAGTTTTGGGTACCTCATAGGCCAACCTCACTCACCAAGACTCGGTGGGGGGCCATAATTCACGGGCATTTCAGGAGGTCTTCCTCTGTGAAGAGCAGCAAAGGCAGAGCCCTTCCACACTGTGTGCCTGCAGTCTTTAAAATGAATTTTAGATACACATAAAATCTTGAAAGTTAACCCAAAGAAAGATTTTTTAGAATACTTACGTATATTTAATAAACTCTTTATTCAAGTTTTACCAACTAATATACTAATATACAACAGAAAAGCCTGGGAGGTTTATTATACTATTTCTGAGGGAAATCTTGAAACATCTCAGATACAGCAGTGACACAGCACAGCACTTTACAGTCCACCAAGTGCTTTCCACATACATCAGCTCATGGAGTCCTCACAACAACCCTGTGAGGTAGGTGTTTCTGCTAATTACAAATGAGGTAACTGAGGCTCACAGGTTCCAGGACCTTTCAAGAGATCCATGTCAATTACTTGTAGGGACTGTAATACTGAGTTAACTTTATTTTCCAATACAAAATACCATACAACGTTAAAATGAGCAGTCTCATCACAACTGACCCAGTGTCCAAAAGTGGAGAATTTTAAGAAGATATTTTGATGTATCTAAAAATCTTTGACTTGACTCATTTCGTTTTAAAATCTGTTTGCTTGCCTTGAGCTCATTAGGAAGAATTGACCAGTTCAAGTTAAATAGCTTCCCACTTTAAGATGAAGGCAGCTCTTCAGAGAAGAGCACATACACAGGGTTTGTGTGAGCCTTCTAAAGCTGCATCCCCACCGATCTAAGGAACCGCCGCACTAAGGAAAGTACCTGCCCCGACTCGAGGTCCCAGAAGAACAGAGGCCAACACATAGACCTTTTGCTCCACTCCTGCTACACAAGCCCCTTGTGCAAAAGGGAGAGGCATCGGGCTAAACCTCCACTGAGCAGAGCTCAGCTGCCCCTAACTGACAGGCATGCCGTGTTTCACATGAATAGAAGGAAGGTGTCCTCTGGCACCAGCACAAAACAGAGCAGAAACAGGGCCTCGCTGAAGTCTCTTCTGAGAGTTCTCACACAGGCAGGCCTCATCACAGAACAACTCTGAGCTTTAGCTTGATACAGGAGAAAGGAAATGCACTACCCAAGCAACAGCAGTGAAACAACTGACTACACAAGGATTACAAAGTGAACAGGGACAGGTTCCTGATTAGAGCCAACATGGCAGGGCTATCAGGCACTAAGAAACAACTAAGGCTGGCAGGAAGCCAAGCAGGGGTGCTCTTTCTCAGTCAGGCTTTGTACTTCTGGAGCATCTAAGAGGTAGCATCACATCAGCAACAGCTCATAACAGAAATAATCATGATGGAATTGAAGTATGCTAACATCAGAACCAACACACGTGCCCATTAGCAGTTTAGACACATGTACATACATACAGCTTATCACACATAGGTACTTAGTCTAAGTCAGTTATATGAAGCTAACAGAAAAGGTATAGCAGTTCCAAACATTTTGCTAGCACATAACTTAGCAAAAAGAAAAAAAAAGGTAAAAAAATAAAAGAAATCATGCAAGTTTACATTTTTGGTGCATGTTTTTCAAGCTGCTACTGTATTAAAAAAAAAATCACTTCTCCTTATGACAAAGGACTTTCAGAATCTAAATATCAAAAGAAATAATCTAGAATTTAAAGAGTTTATTAGACATATACAATTACATCCATTGAAGTTATGAGTGAGCTACAAAATGGAAAAACTAAGAACTCACATTGATAAAACCTCAAGCACATCTTAAATTCAAGCTTTTTAGCTTAACGTCTACATCTTTTTAAGTCTTTGAAATGGAGAAGGACCCACTAAGCACATGATAAAATTCAACACTCTATACTAAAGGCAGAGAATGTATAGTCCATGGCATTACATGACCTTCCACAGTGCTTCCACAGCTTCACAATCATAACATAAGCTACTAATACAAAGCAGAACACGTCTTCAAATTAAGGTACCTTTTGCTGTTCGTAGCAAAGACTGCCTTCCCGCACCAAGCAAAGAAGTGACTCGTGAAATACTGGGCGGAACCTCTTTATCCAGCATCGGGCCGATACGCTGGCAGATCTGTAACAGGTGGTCAGGAGCCACATGCTTGTTGGACAAGACCTGGTTGGAGAGGTAAGTTTTAATAACATTGCATACAACAGTACTCAAACACTATTTATGATAGCCAGTTAAAATGTGAAAATCACACTGAAAACTGTAAAACATAGTAAGAAAACTTAAAAAGTAAACTGTCTAAAGTCTAACCAAAATTTTCCTTACAAAAATTGACAATTTTTGATGTCTGTATCTCTGTCTGTCTCTGTCTGTCTGTGTCTCTCTCTCTCTCTCTCTCTCTCTCTCTCTCTCTCTCCCCTATTGTTGTTGTTGTTTTGGTTTTTTGAGACAGTATTTCAATGTATGACTCTGGTTGTCCTCAAACTCACTCTGTGTACCAACCTGGCTTCAAACTCCGAGATCTTCCAGCTTCTGCCTCCCAAGTACTAGGATTAAATATGTGCACCTAGGGCATGATTTTATTCTAATACTTAAATGCAAATGACATAGAAAAGCCACACCAACTTTGAAAAGGGGCAAACAATATTCCATTTCAAGACTTGTTACAAAGGTGCAGTACCATAGCCAGACGGTTAGAGACAGATAAACCCATGGGAGGAACTGTGTGTGCCCAGAAAGAGACTGACTTGTTTCTAAAGCACTCATTTATGACAAAGGTGCAAACTCGAATCAGTGCAGAAATGGCTCCCAATAAATGGCACTGGAATAAAAACATTTAACGTTTACTTTTTGCTGTGGTTGCATATGTAGGAATGCACATGGGCCAGCTGAACAGCAAGCAACACTATGTACAAATGAAAACTTTAGATCTAGCATAACAATGTACATGGCAGATATAATCATATACATTTTGAACTCATCACTGATAAATTACTGCTATTCTGGACTTTAAACAACTTTCACACTGGTAAGAGAATCGAAATGCAGCAGACCAAGAGAAACAATACAAAGTACCCATCTAATTAAGAACTTGTATCTAGAGGAGATGAAAAGGGCTCAGGTCAGAATTTGCAGCAGTACTCAAACAACACAAAATCCAAATACTACCCAGCACTCATCTTTAAGAATCCAACTGTGCAGATATCACCAGAAAAAGGTGACCAGGTGGCAAATGGGTGTCAAGACACAGGAAGAGCAAAGCACCAAGTCAAGTGCCAGCCACTAGGGTCCATGCTATTATCAAGAAGACTGGCCTGGCTAGCAGTGAAGACTGGCCAGAAGCAAAAACTACTCTGACACTTGTAATCCTAGCACTTGGGAGGAAGAGGCAGAAGCTCAATCCCATAATCAGCTACACAGCAAAATCAAGACCACCTTGAGCTATCAGACTCCATCTCAAAGAACAGAGGCAAAACAAAGCTGAGAAAAAGAACATACGAAGAAACTTCAGATGGGTACACATAAGGTACTAGAGCTTTTGAAAACAGTACAGCCACTCCACTCCTAGGTATCTGGTAGTATGTAAAACACATACTCATGAAAGGAGGCCCATTAATGTTCTCAATGCTTTAAGATATCTGTGTATAACTGTTTTGCCTGCACCTGTGTGTTATGTGCATTCCTTCAGACTAAGAGGGAGATCTCCCTAGAACTTGGGTTAAGGATGATTGTGAGTTACCAAATGGGTGCGGGGAACCAAACCCCCAGGCTTCCACAACAGCATCAAGTGCTGTTGACCACTGAGTCACCTCTCCAGGCTGTACATGAATACAAAAGCTTCTTTTCAATTAAGGTAAAAGCCAATTTCTAGAAACAAATGAATAAATACCTAATACCAATATAATATTTAGCAATAAAAACAAATTATTAAGCTAAGCACAGCAGCTTACACCTATTATCACACTTGCAAGGCAGAACTCATGTTCAAGATCCAGAACAGCCAGGGTTACAACACACTTTTTAAAAGACCAGAAGAGATGATTCCACAACTCTGCACATGTGAGCAGCACTAGTTAAACAGTGATGCTCGACCTTCCCAATGCTGTAGCCCTTTAACAATTCTTCATGCTACCGTGAGCCCCAATCATAAAGTCATTTTGTTGCTCCTGTTATGAATCATAATGTAAATACCTGATTATGCAACCCCCAAAGGGGGTCAAGACTCGAAAGTTGAAAACTCATGAAATAAGACTCAGTAGATCACTAAGAAGCAGCAAAGAGGTGATCATGGTAGTCAGAGAGAAGTGGGAGAGGGATCTAGGGAAGTTGGGACATTACATACATTCATTAACATACCAAAGAACAAAGAAACTCTTCAATAATATACAGACAAGCTACAACAGACAAGCTACTGCAGTCAGAGACTATCAGAATGTATGAAGGTGCCAGTAGAACTCTTCACTGTTTTCACTGTGTAACAACATTCTACTTTTATCAAAGTCCACACCTAAATCGAATCATTAGGCAGAACGTTAACTATACTTCAATAAGATAAGCCACAAAAACAAAACACAAAGAGAACTGTAACTTAACATATGGGGACACCCACCATTAAATGACATGAATGCATCTCAAATAAAACTAAATGTATGTATGTATACATAAATGTATGTACATGTATAATAGGTACACACACATACACATATAGCAGGCCTTGAATTCATCGATCCAACTGCCTTTGGAATTAAAGGTATGTGGCACACACACCTCCCACCCCCGTCCTTTTTTAGAGACAGTCTCACTCTGAGCCTGGCTGGCCTAGAACACCACACCCCCACTGTTTAAAGGCAGCCTTGCTCTGGGCCTAGCCAGCCTACAGCTTGTTGGCATGTCAGCTGGCCTTGAATCTGAAGGTCTCCTATGCAGGGATTACAGCTGTAGGTTGTAGTAGTGGATTGGAGGCTGCGGGCTGGGCTGCCTGTTTGGGGAGGTGTTGTTTACAACTCTCAAGATTTAACTCAGAGCTTCACAAAATCTACAACCAAGCTCCTTCATTAGCACCATGACTATACAACGACACAAATTTTGTTTTTGATACAGGGTTATGCTATGTATGGAAGGACAGGCTAATCTCTTCCATTTGAGACCCTCATCCTCGGATGTCTAAGATGGGATTGCAGGCACTAGCTTCTATGCACACATACCCGATCTGACACATCCCTAAGAAGCTGGCTAGATTAAGAAGCTGAAAAAAATCAAAACACAGCTACTTCTCACAGGCACTCAGTACCAAAAAACACCAAACACTCTCTAAAACCCAAAAACATACACTAGTTTTTAATGCTAGGTTATACAACATTAATGGTGTCTTTTCAATGTGGAAATGTTATACTGGAATACATTCCTTTTTTTTGTTTGTTTGTTTTGTTTTGTTTTGTTTTTCGAGACAGGGTTTCTCTGTGTAGTTCTGGCTGTCCTGGAACTCACTCTGTAGACCAGGCTGGCCTCGAACTCAGAAATCTGCCTGCCTCTGCCTCCCAAGTGCTGGGATTAAAGGCGTGCGCCACCACTGCCCGGCCTGGAATACATTCCTAATAAATGTGTTTTGTTATATAGGATTTTAGTGAGTAGTTCTGTTATCTTCTTTGCTTGTGATTTATTGCTTGCTATTCTATACTTGCTCTATAATATGGAAATGGGTTAGACAATAGCCACAGTCACAACCATCTTGAGTTCAGAATGGGCCATAAAGCAGAGACATCCGCCCATAGTGTCAACTGCACACTTGGATCAAAAATGCTAAGGCATAGTGCAGGTGCAGCAGGTAGCAGAAGTGTACAAGTTCTGCAGCGTCAGAGAGATGGGTCAGCATCAGACAGCACTGGCTGCTCTTGCCGAGGACTGGGATTTGGTTCCCAGCACTCAGAATACTCTCCACGGTCTACTCCAGTTCTAAGAGATCAGACAAAACACACTTTTCCGACCTCTAAAGACACCAGGTTTGTTCATGTACATACATTCAGGCAAACCACTCATACACACAAAATAAAAATTAATTTCAAAAAAATGTATTGTTTTGCAAAGGAAGCAAGAACCTTGAGCCTTGCAGATGAGAAGCAGAGGCTGGCCATTAAATGAACAACAACCAACTGAGAACACTGGACAGCTATCATGTTTAAACTACAACAGCAGTTGGCAGAACTCTATAGGGACCTTCAAAGGCCACTGAACATTTCAAACAAGGTGAAAACATTCCAAAAACAAAACAGAAACCTTTGGACTGTTGCCACCCTGAGGACAAATGAACCATTTCTGCAATGACTTGTGATAGAAAGTGGACTGGCAACAAGAGCTCCAAACCAAACCTGCACCAGTCTGGTCTGACCCACAACCACCTTCTCAACAGTGAAACTCACATCTGAGGAACCCAGAAAATTCATGAGACGAAACAATAATTCTCCATGCTAACAAACCCCACATCTACAGCAGCATTTGTAAGCTGAACACACTAAACTAAGAATTTAGCCTTGTCAACCATAACCAGCCAACTTCCTGCCAACCAACTACAGCTTTCCCAAGTATCTCAACACCTCAGCAGTAGGAGCACTGGCTGCTCTTGCAGAGGTCCCAGGTTCAACACACAGCACCACAGCAGCTCCCAACCATCTTTTAACTACAGTTCCAGGCACCTCACATCCCCTTCTCAACTCTGTGGGCACCAGGTATACATGTAGTGCAGACATACATGGAGAAAAACACCCGAACACATAAAATACAACAGTTAATCTAGCCAGGTGTGGTGGCATACACCTTTTAACCCCAGCACTCAGAGGCTGAGAAAGGAAGATAAGAGAGTTCCAGCCTGGTCTACATAGCAAAAACTTACCTCAAAAGTAAAGAAATCTAAATATAAAATTAAGTTTTTAATGTTTTGAGCATAATGGTTCCTGTTTTGATTAATATAGGTATGTCTGCTAGAATTTATGATCTATAATTCATGGTCAATTCATTCTCAGTTCCTTTTGCACCAATCTGATAAATCAAAGGCTCTATAGGTTACAGCTTTTGGGTTTTTTTTTTCCCCAACAGTACTTGACAATAAAAATAAATTAAAATGACCCACATACTACTTCATAATATCTGACCCATTATATCATCAGGAAGCTGGATTTGACAGCAGCATCACACAGTGTACACCTGCCATCAGCAATTGAGAGGCACAGCAGGTAAGATCACAAGTGGGAACTCTTCTTCATAAACAACCAGTCTGAAGTCGGCTGGGTTTACCTGAGACCATGTCTCAAAAATGAAAATGAAGATAAAAATAAAACATTAACTAAGATTGAAAATTACAATCTTCATTTAAAAAAATGTGTTTCAATTTATTTTTTATTTTTATTTTATTTTAGTATTTATTTATTTATTTATTTATTTATTTATTTATTTTGAGACAGGGTTTCTCTGTGTAGCCCTGGCTGTCCTGGAACTCACTCTGTAGACCAGGCTGGCCTCGAACACAGAAATCCGCCTGCCTCTGCCTCCCAAGTGCTGGGATTAAAGGCGTGCACCACCGCCGCCCGGCTGTGTTCCAATTTATCGTAATCAAGAAAAACCACGCAGGATGTAGTGATGCAGACGCTCAGGAGGCGAAGGCAAATGATGTGTGAGTTCAAGGGCAGCCCGGTCAGAGCTATACGGTGAGCAAGTGTCCTTGCCTGAGGTAACAGGGGATCAATCCCCTGGTCCCACACGCAGAGATGTGTGCCACAGGATGCACACACATGTGAATGCACATACAAGCAGCAAATGAATAAAGTTTTAAACAGAAGGCAAGAGAGGTGGCTCACCAGTTAAGATCATTTGGGGGTCGTGCAGAGGACCCAGGTTTAGTTCCAAGCACCCACATGCTGGCTCACAATCATCCGTGACTCCAGTGCCCTCTTCTGGCCTCTGTGGGCACACGTGGTGCACAGTTGTTAATACACAGATACATAAATCTGAATGTTTTTATAGTCTTTTTTTTTTTTTTGTAAGACTATAAACCAGGCCAGCAAAATGCTTCAGCAGGTTAAAAGTACTCACCCCAACCCTCACACCCGAAGTTTCATCCCTGGATCCCATGTAGTCAGAGAAGAATACTAACACTAACTTGCACGTGCACGCTGACACTGAGTACATGCACATACACAAATAAAAGTGTATACACACAAAAAATAAAATAGTGTTGGCTGGAAACTGGTGGCACACCTTTATTTCCAGCACTCAGGAAGCAGAGGCCAGCCTGGTCTACAGAGCAAGTTCCAGGATAACTAGGACTATCCAGTGAAAAATAAATAAAATAGTATTTACAGACATGCATACAGGCTAGGTGCATTTAATCCTAGCACTTGGGAGGCAGAGGAAGGCAGATCTCCAAGTTCAAGGCCAGCCAGGTCTACATAATGAGTTCCAGGACAGGCAAAGCTACACGGTGAGATGCTATCTCCAAATAAATAAATATGTATATACATACACTCGTGTATGTGAAACCTTTTAGTAGAACTACATTAGAAAGGTTACAAATGCCCAAATCCTAAAGTCTTGCTTTTACCCTCAAAGCATGCAAAGTCAGCAATGAACAAAACGTTCTACAAACTACAAAGGCCCAGCCACTGCACTTAAAGCCTGTGAGGAAACAGTATATTTTTTACTGAGGTGAATATATCACCACACCATCTGTCTGTCCCCTTTTATACAACAAAGTTCAGTGCAAACTGAAGTACCCAAACACAGCCACACTATGTTCAACACAGTACAAAGCTGACGGACCGCTTAAAACCGTTGAGAGAGCTGGAGTGGTCCAGGTCCAGAACAGAACCACCTTGGGCTGTCTCTGGGTCCCTATCTAGCTATTTACCACTGCCCACCTGTACTTCACCCAGTCGTCTTCTCGGTGTTAGGTAAAATCCTTTTTAGAATGCTGGAGCAGACTCCAGCTTTCTGTGTTTCTTGCTGCTTTTAGGATTTTGGTTTGGTTTCTTGAGACATGGTTTCTGTGTAGCCCTGGCTGTCCTGGGCCAAGTTGATCTCCAACTCAGAAATTTGCCTGCCTGTTTCCCAAGTGCTGTGATTAAAGATGTACACTAATTCCAGCATTCTAAAGGCTAACACCTGGAGGTATGGCAAAGACTCTCCATCTCACTGTAACCACCCATTTATTAGAGAACTGCCTTTATGACTTCACTGCTATAAAAATTTCATGCAACTGTCACCACTTATGATAACCTAAATCTTAGTTCCCAGGCTGCAAAATGGGGGGGGTGGGGGTGGGGGAGAAAGAGCTGTTTCTGCCATCTACACCAACACCTCAAGAATAAAACAATCCTATTCATATGGCCCATGGTTAAGATCCAGATTCAGAATGGGGAGCTGGGGCCGACAGAAACAAACTCAGATACTCAACTGCTTACAGAGCATCCTCCTTTGGGACGGAAGAGGTAACTCAAAGGTTAAGGGCATTTCTTGCTGCTCTTGCAGAGGACTTGGGTTCAGTTTTTGGAAACCACATGGTAGCTCATAACCACCTGTTACCCCAGTTCCAGAGACATCCATGGGCCTCATTTTAATTAATTTACATTTGTAGGGTCTTAAGATGGTCTGAGTCATCTCTCAAGCCCCTACACACCCATCTCAGCAGCAGCCACAAGCTTGCTTCTTATCCTTATCCTGTTTCAGTGACCCAATCAAGTACCCTTCCTTGATTCAGATGATTCATAACGAATGGTTTGTTATCTTAAGGCCCTAGAGATGTAAATTAATTAAAATGAGGACATTTCTAGCTGCAACCTTACAGATACTCATGACTTTAACCTCAACATTCAGGAGACACAAGTAGACAGATCCCCGTGTTCCAGACCAGCCAGAGCTACAAAGTAAGCTGTACTGATTGCACATGCACATCCTTTTAAAAAGGTTTATTGGAACATTGGTGTTCTGCCTGCGTGTATGTCTGTGTGGGGGTATCAGATCCCCTGGAACTGAAATCACAGATAGTTGTGAGCTGCAGGGTGGGTGTAGATGATTTAACCCAAACCCTATGGAAGGGTAGCAAGTACTCCCATATGTCATCTCTTCAGTCCCTACATGCACATCTTAAAGCCGCTTCTTTAGAATAAGCTATTAGACCTGTTACACAGAACAAAGCTGGTAGGGGCCTGGTTAAGTGGCACACACCTAAAATGCCAACACACAAGGAGGATGAATCAAAGTTTCAAGGCTAGCCTGTTCTACATCTAAAGCTCCAGATAGGCCAGGACTACAGAACACAACCCTGTGTTGGAGGAAGGGAAGAAGGTGAGACAGAAAAACACAAGGAAAGGATGCCAAATAAAGGAAAGAAAGGCAACACAGAAACGGGGCAGAGATGAACTAATTTGTCAAAGAATAAAAAAAGCTAGTAAGAGGGCTAGAAAGATGGCTCATTGGTTAAGAGCATATGATACTCTTGCAAAAGACCAGAGTTCCATTCCCAGCACCCACACTGTACAGGATCATAACTGCCAGTAACTCCAGCTCCAAAGGACCCAATATCTCTGGCCTCGGTGGGGACCTAAACTCGTGGGCACATACACTCATGTACACATAATTAAAACAGAACAGTATTTAAAATTTTTGTTTATGTGCATGGGTGTTCTACCTGCATATATTCTATGTACCACATGTATCAGGTGCCCTTGAAGGGCAGGAGGCAGCATGGGATCCCCAAGACTGGAAATAGACAAAGACAGTAGTAAATTACTTTGTGGATGATGGGAATAGAACCCAGGTCCTACCGAAAAAGCAGGCAATTCTCTTAACCAATGAACTGTCACCCAAATTCTTAAAAAGTAATTACTAGACAGATAAAAGATTTCTAATTTAAGGTCTAAGAAAAATTACAATGTGCCTATCATGGCAATACACTTTTAATCTCAGTACTGACAAGCCAGCCAGAACTGCCTTGTGCGATCAGTCATGTGAGAAAGTTCTATGTAAACATTCAAAATTGTAATGATAATCAATTCTCCTAATGACAATACACTGTTAAGAATGAACTGCTTCCTCTCACTGGTTAAGAAAGATACTACCTTATATAAAAATGCTGTTCAAGGCCCATGAGACGGTTCAACAAGGAAAAAGCTGGAAACACACATGGAAGAAGACTGACTTCAACAAGTTGTCCTCTGACACTTTGTATTTGCACTGTGGCATACACACACCCATACACATACACAACAAACACTCAGTATGTCAACACTCAGTCTAAGCTGTAGCAGAGGGAGACAGACCCTCCTGAAGCCCCACATTCACTGGTTCCAAGACAGTCTCTCTACATAGCTCACATCGGCCAACCAGTCACCTTTGTCTGCAGACAAGACAGACTCTGTTCCTTTTCTCAGTTTCCCCTTCGCTTTTACAAACCTATCCATTCTGAAGTCTCATGTTCAGCTCGAGAGTTCCATCCCCTCTCCCTCACTACTTACAGAGCATGAAGATTCCGATTAAATTCTATGAATCCGCAGGCCTGTTGAAGAGCTGAGCGCTGCTGGACATCTCGTCTCAGCCCCTAGGAGGAAAGAGCGCTCGCTCTTGTTCCTAAGTACAAGTCAGAGAAGCAGCACAGGCAGCACTGTACAGCTGTACTAGAACCAACTGAAAAGCTTTTTAATTTCTAGTGCCTACAGCCACCATAACAGATTTCAATTTAGGTGACTTGGTGCCCATTGTGGACATCCAGAATGTATAAATCCCACCAAATGAATCTTATCGAAGGATGAGAGCCACTGAAAAGGAACTTGAGAAATACTGTGAGCAAACAATCAGATAAAGGCAGATGACTAATCGCTGTCTTCAGTGTTATAATAGAAAATAACTATTAAAGATTGTTAAATTGGAGGGGGGACTGCAGTTATTCATTTTAATAAAAAAAAAATTTAAGATTATATTCAAACCAAGCATTGTGCTGCATACTAGTAAACCCAATACTTGGGGGCAACAAGATCAAAAGCTTGACAGAGGTCATTCCTCAGCTACATATTTCAAGGCCAGATAGCCTGGGCTACATGAGACCCTGCCTTAAGCCACCCAACCTGCAGAAATGTTATGAAAGCATTTGGAGAACCAAAGAAAACATCCACACAGAAGCTGTGATACAGGCACTCAGGAAGTTCCATTTTGGCTGTGCTAAAAGCTGAACCTGGGCTGTATCCTTTGAAACGAAAAGGTCCTTTTATGGAGACATGGTGGCATACCCCTGTGACCCCAACTCATCAGGGCAAAAGTAGGAGTTCAAGGCTAGCCTGAGCTAGGTGAAACATCTCAACATAACAGTAAGAACTTAAGATACACATAAATGTGTGGAATCTGCTTCAAAATATTCCAGGTGGGGCTGGCAAGAGGGCTCAGTGAGTAAAGATGACTACTGTGAAGCTTGTAACACCCGAGTTCAATCCCTGAGACCCAATGGTGGAACAACACCCCCCAAATTGCCCTCACCCACTCAAATACCTTCCCCCACACCAAATGAATGTAACTTACACAATATAAATTACAGGAGGAGAAGAGATGGCTCAACAAGTAAAAGCACCAGGACCCACCCTGGAAGAAGAGCCAGCTCTAAAAAGAGCCTGTCCTCTGACACACACACACCTGCCTGGGCACTCCAGTGACTACCACACACACCACTCCAGCAATTACAAGAAATACTATATGGAATGTACTTAAAAAGGAACGCAATGGGGTCAGAGGACACTGGCCAACAGGAGGCTCAATGGGTGAGCACCGACACAACTTTCTGATTAATCACTGAGTAACAAGTAGCTTGTGCCTGGATCCGTGTTCCTGTGGGAAATTTCACTGATGGGAATTAGAATGGAATACCTCAAGTGGAAACAAACACAGCAAGTGGTAAATTGCAATCTATGAATATAGACAATGGGAACTATTCCCATTCTGTGTATGCTTCAAATAGCACTCATCTAAACACTGAAGATAGTGAGAATATCTGAAGTCTAGAAACTACGCATACATCCTCAACAAAAGAGTAACAAAACTTCAGGGCCAGGGAGAGGCCTCAGTGAGTATAAAAGCAATGGCTTTTCACTGGAGTTCCACCTCCAACCCTGACTCCTGCACCCTGTCCTCAACCATCAGGGGAAAGGAAGGAAATGATACCCTAGCAGTGACCAGCCAGGTGACAAGCAGCATGAGCTGTTGAGTCAAGACAGAAGACAGTTCTCTCAGACCCTGACAGCACACATGCCCTATCTATGTGAGCTTAACTTCTCCCCAGTAGGACAGCAATGTCCTCAACACCTTTGGTTCTCTTCCCATCAAATAAGTAAAACTGTGAGACAAACTACTTACTCATTCCCTGACTTTCCAAAGGAACACCAGGAAGTAGATGGGAAGGGGGCGTGGCTACAAAGTATATCCCTGCGGGGCTGGGCTCCAACTCAGTAGCTGAGCATTCCTGGGCTGTAAATTAGAATCAGGGTCCCTGTCCAGTAGAAAAGGCGTGTGCACTAGGAGACACCTTGGAGTCACACTCCAGCATGCACCCATCCTACAAGCCTTTTACAATTTCAAACCTAAGAAAACAAATTTGGCTAGGCAGAGTGGCACACACCTTACATCCTAGCACTTGGGAGGCAGAGGCAGGTGAATCTATGTGAGCCTGAGGCCAACCTGATCTACAAAGCAAGTTCCAGAACAGCCAGGGCTACAAAGAGAAACACCGAAAAAAGAGGGGAAGGCTCTCAGGGGGGAGGGGAAAAAAAAAAAACAAACTACACAGAGGAAACCCTGTCCAAAAAAAAAAAAAAAAAAAAAAGACAGACAGACAGACGAAAAGGGCACTGCATGCCTGTACGTGTGTGCCCTGGCTTGAGGGTGTGGACAGCAGAGGCCCACTTGTGGAAGTAGATTCTCTGCCTCCTCTACTTGGGGTTCCCAGAAGTAAACTCACATTGTTATGAGTAACAGGAAGTAGTTAGCATTTGCTTCTTAAAAATAACTTTCAAAAGACAAATTAAACAGCAAGCCAGCTACCTTGTTCTATTCAGCAACTGCACCTGTCATGGCCAACACCTGGCTGAGGAAAGGACAGTGGTAGAGGCTCTAGACCAGCATTCCTAATGCCGCCCTTTAACGCAGTTCACGTTGTGGTGACCCCCAACCATAAAGTTACTTTCATTGCTACTTAACTGTAATTTTACTACTATTGTGAATCACAATGTAAATATCTGATATGCAACCCCCGCCCAAAGTACCCTGCACTACTGAGCACTCTTGTTAAATCCCTAGCCCTGGAAATTCAAGGTGTCTAGACTTAACTGCTCAGATACAGGACAGACACCCTGACTGACTTCTTGGACACATGGTGAAGCCAGTGCGCAGGAGCTCTCCTGTAATCCCATCCCAGCACCGAGGTTGAATGAAGCAGGACTGCAAGTCAAAACCAAACAGGCCTATGTAGTCAAAAATCACCAGCACACTGTTCTCAACCTTCTGTAATGAACACGCTCAGCGTGGGTCAACAAGTCTTTTATCTTAGATTTGTCAAAGATATTCTCCTGGAACATCTGTGCTCCATTAACGATAAACAAATCCCCAAAGCCTCTGCTGACTGGATAAAACTGAATTATACACTAGAACCTCAAAGCAAGCGTAGGAAGAGTAAGGCAAAGGAAAATATATGTAACCTGCACATTGCCACTCCTCAAGAATATTAAAGACAGGCATGCACACCTTTAGTCCGAGCTCTCGGAAACAGGATCTGAGTTCAAGGCCAGCCTGGTCTACCTAAGTTCAAGGCAAGCCACAGGTATGTAATGTCACCCTGTCTCAAGAAAAAAATAAAAAAAATGAAAAAATAAAAAAAAATACAGTGAATGACAGATGTCAACTTAACGCTTGAACCGCTACATACAGCAAGATCAAGTGTGAGCCAACGTTCTAAGGCAGTCAACATACAGTGCACGGGTCGGGGAAAGCAGAGGTATGGCACTGGCATAAATAACCAAGCAGAACTTGGTGCGGTCCTACAGAGGCAAGGGGGCAAGAGTAAGGGGCCGGTTCTCCACTTCGGAGACTAAGGACTCTATTCCTAGGGAACAAGTGGTCTGAAGGTCTGGGCGGGGCAGAAAAGCAGAGACCAATGGGAGCTCGAGTTACAAGTCGGAACGGAGAGCGATGAGAGCGCCCCTCTGAGTGGCTGGCGGCCGCACCTGGAGCCCCAGCCCGGCCGCGAGCCAGGGGCGCCCCCGCCTGCGCCCGGCGCCGCCCCCAAGACCGTTTTCTGCCAAATCCGCCCCCACCCCGCCACCGTGAGCCCTCGGGGGTCGGGCCCGGCGTCCGGGGCCGCCAGGCCACCGTGGATAACCCCCCCGGGCGCGGCCCCGCGGCGCTCGCACGGAAGCAGAGACCCGGCTGGGGACGCGGGCGCGCGGAGGACGCGGGAGCTGCTCACCAATTCCTCGTAGCTCCTGTTGTGCTCGTTTCCCTCCCAGTCCAACCTCTTCGGCAACAGCTGGAAAGAGACAGGAAAAGCGTCCGGGTGACCACCACGGCCGGGAGGCCGGGCGGGACGGGGACGCGGGGACCGGGACGGGGACGCGGGGGCGGCGGACCGACCTGGTACTGCTCCAGCTCCTGCACCAGCACCTGCGGCAGAGAAGACGCGCGGTCAGACCCCGCCGGCTGCCCCGCTCGCCCCCGGTTTCGCTCGCCCGCTCGCCCGGCCGGCCCGCACTCACCTGCGCCGCTCGGCGACACGGGCCAGCTGAGAGGTAGCGGGCGATGAGAAAGTACAGCTCTGCGGGGAGAAGACAGGGACGGTCAGCGGCGGCCGCGCAGCACCGGGCAGGGGACGCGCGGCCGCCTCTTACCCGACTCGATGAGAGGCACCGGACGTCGGGCCGGCGAAGGCTCCGCCATGGCGGGGCGCCGGGCGGGAGCGAGGGAGCGAGCGGAGCGGACCGTGTAGGCCGCGCCGAGGCCTGACCGGGCCGGCGTACCCCCAGCTCCTCAGGCGCGCGCCGCCGCCGCCATGCCGTGCGCGCCGCGCACCGACGCGTCCGCCTCAGGAAGTAGCGCGGGACGGAGGGGCGGGGAGCGAAGTAGTCCCCCCCGCGGGGAGCCGGCGGCGTGGCACGACACGGATATGGCGCCTTCGCCGGGAGGCGGGCCTCGCTTCGGCGTCCTGCGCGTCGGGGGCGTGAAGCGCAAGGGGCGGCGAGCCAGTCGGGGCTGCGTCCGCGGAGCGGGGCGGGGGGCTAGGGCGCGCGTGGCCGGATTCCTGCGCGCGGTGAGGCGGCCGCCGGCCTTTGTGCGGCGGCGGCGGCGGCGGCGACGCGGCGAGCCGAGCCAGTGCGGGAGGCGGGGCGGGCGGGGCGGAGCGGGCGGGGCGGAGCCTGCGAGGTCGGTCACCTGGGCTCGGCCTGAAGACCCCGAGGCTGGGGAGGAGCTCTGCGGGAGGACGACGGCACCCGGAGCGGCGCGGCACGGCGGAGGCTGCGTCACCACCTGCCCAGCTGCCCGCCCCGCGCCCCGCGGAGGGTTAAAGATGCCCTGTGCGGGTGACGGAATCTGCGGTTCCTCGGGGACTCCAGAGGGGCTGTGGGAAGCGGGCTGCGGCCACAAGTGTCAATCGTTAATGTTGGAGAGGTGGAAAAGTTCCAGAAAAATCCCCCTCATTACCGCGCTAGGCTCCTGACCCAACCGGATCTGTTTCATCATGTCCAGTGTGCGCTGACAAGCTCTGACGTAGGGTGGCGAACAGAACTAAACATGGCCATTGTTAGATTTATTAGGCAGCATAGAGGCAGAAAAAGAGGTCTGACCTCAGACGACCGACTGTTTATTCCGAAACACCAAAGGACAGTCAGTCTTCCAACAGGAAAGCGAGCGCCCGTCAGGAGGGCTAGGTTGTTTGTAAAGAGTCTGGGGTGGTTCAACTGTCTGTTTCCTTAGGCTTAGGGCGCAGTACTTGGGTTGCTCCGCATTCTTTTGTTCCTCCCTGCGATGGGCTGACCCAGCAAGGTCATTTGTAGGAGTCCTGTCTTGTGACCCAGGCGTTCTTTCTATCAGCCAGTCATTCTGGTGCCTGCTTGTGTGCATAACTTCTGCAGCCCGTGGGGGCAGAACGAGGTGTCCCAGTCGCACCCGGGCAGTGGACCTTAGATTGGTTCCAACTATCAGGTGTATGATTCTAGGCAAATCACTTAACCTCTGTGTCCCAACTGGCCTTATCTGTAAATTGTAGCAAACTGTGCTGCTACTTCCATAATGCAAGGATTTTATGAGCTAATAACGCATTTCCAGCATCTGTGATGACTTTCGTTAATTACATGGAAAGTACGAATACTTAGATGACCCTCACCTGTTCAGAGTAATGCTAACTTGGCAAACACCAAGTGGTAAGATAAAATGGAACAGTAAACTCCGCCATCCCATCAAACAGTTTGGTATCCTTTAGGGGAAATGTGCACTATAATAATATTTAGGGCACTCGTATAAAAACCAACTTGCCTAAGGGAAAGGTACGGAACTTTCAGTCCTCTGAGGACTTTATACATCTGAAGGGGAAAACCAAAGAACTCTAGCTTCCGGCTGAGGATGTCGCTTAGTTGGTGGCTTGCCTGAGTTTGATCCAGGGCATCACCAAACCAGAGCATCTACTAATCCCAAAACAGGCAGAGGCCAGAGGTTCAGAAAGTCAAAGACATGATTATCTGCATGGCAAATTTGAAGAGAGCCCATGATACATGAGATCCTTTAAAACAGGTTTAGTCCAAGTATTTGGGGTGATTGGTGGACAGGACCAGAAAGTCTCCAACTGAAATTGGGAAAACTGAAAAGTTCCAATCAAGGAGAGGTTGCAAGTTGAGACCAAGATACAGAAGAATATTACTTAGTAAACCTGAGAGAGTAAATCAAAGAAGACACCCTGGAACTCTAGCCATAAGGATGAAAAATGGGGTTTGGTGCAGTACCGAGGAAACCTACTGTCAATAGGTATAAAAGCCATAGTTAAAGTGTTAAAGATAGGGCCTGGAGAGATAACTCAGTGGTTAAGAGCACTGAATGCTCTTCCAGAGGTCCAGAGTTCAATTCCCAACAACCACATGGTGGCTCACAGCCATGTATTACTCCATTTCCAAAGGACCCAATACCCTCTTCTGACCTTTCCAGGTGATGCACAGACACACAAGCTGGCAAAACAGACATTCACATAAACTGAAAAATTAAGTTGTTAAAGATGCGTAACTAGAACACCTTATTTGACACTCTGACTCAAATATCCCCTTGTGACTTAATGGGTCCTCTGGAAGACTGACCACTAAGCTATCCCTCTAGTGTCTTTAAAGGTTTAGATAGATCAAGGAGTTAATGTGTTTCATTTCCTAACACTATCAAAGTAAAGTGTAGTTCCCAAACAGATACAAGAATCTTTATCCCAAATGCTGGTCGTTGTCTGGAGTTAAAGTTCTAGTCATGGGCAGGTAGCATGGTAACCCTTACATGAGATCAGAGATGAGGACATAAGACATGAAAGCTTGGTGTGATTCAGTGGCACAGCACTTACCTATGCATGAGCTCTGGGTTGGTGCCAGCACTGGATGAGGAAGGAAGGATGGAAGGAAAGAAAGAAGGAAGGAAGGATGGATGGATGGAGGATAAAACAGCCCCAGCAGGAATACAGCTTTCACAGGGGCATAAAGACAGTTTTCAGGAGTTGGTTCTCCCTTACTCCTGGTCCTAGAAATTGAACTTGGACCATCAGGCTAAGTGGCAGCAAGCAACTTCATCTTCTGAGCCCCCACTCACAACACACAAAATTTTCTAACAAGGTGGACTGTCGTTCCCTTTCAACTCAGTCCAGAGACCCTAGTGATCCATAATATACCCACCAGAAAAAAGAAAAAGGAATGCACTACCACCCCATGCCTGCCAGACAGAACTCTCCAAACAAGACTAGAATTTCCTGTGTTCCTAACAACGGTGAACAGAAGCCATACTAGAATACTAGAATTACCCCCAAAGAGATTGCACAAAGAACTCAATTATCAAAAAAAAAAAAAAAAAAAAAAAAAAAAAAAAAAAAAAAAAAAAAAAAAAATTAGCAAGATTAGAAAAATCTCAACAGCAAGTGATGTGGAGAGACTACTCTCACATCCCCAGCCTGTGATATGTCCTGGAGCCCGTTCCTTTCCTAGGTGAACACACAAGGCCCAAACAGCTACATCACGTGCACTTATGCTCCAACCTCACAGACCACACAAAGAAGCCAGAGAACTGGAGAACCACCTCAACCAGGGTGGTCAGCCCAGTCAGTGGCAAGCAGAAAGCAGGCCCAGGTGAGCCAGCACCACCCTAGCTGGAGTCAAGCACTTCCCTTTACCACGTAAGAAAACAGGTCTGAAGAATAGGATACATATGGTTGTTCAGCCATCGCATGAGATTGAAAAATTTGAATGAAAGGCCAAGTGGTAAATGCAAGCATGTTGTGAATTAGCCCATATTTTAAGAATGAGGAGGCTGAGGCCTAAGGAGTTTAAGAATTTTCCTAAGGGGTCAGTGAGACGGTTATGTGGGTAACAGTGACTGCTACCAAGCCTGATAACCCGAGTTCAATTCTCAGGACCCATGTGAAGGTGGAAAGAAACCAGCTCCTGAAAGTTGTCCTCTGCCCTTCATGCTATACACACCCACACAGAGTTATTTCCCTAGGACAAGAGAGAGATCAGTAGTTAATACTTGCTGTGCAACCATAAGACCTCTCTGGATTCCAGGAACTAGACATCATAGCTCCAAAGGATCCAGGGGAATAACTGGGGATTTCAGGCTTCCAGCCTAGCAAAAGAAAAAAAAAAAAGCAAGCCCCAGGTAGAGACCCCACCTTAAGCCAGGCAGTGGTGGCGCACGCCTTTAACCCCAGCACTTGGAAGGCAGAGGCAGGCAGATTTCTGAGTTCGAGGCCAGCCTGGTCTACAGAGTGAGTTCCAGGATACCCAGGGCTACACAGAGAAACCCTGTCTTGAAAAACCAAAAAAAAAAAAAGAAAAAAAAGAGACCCCATATTAAAGGTCAGAGAGGGCAAGAAAGAGAGACGTCAGACACCTCTGCCTTCCATGTGCATACACAGAGCCACGTACACAATTTTCCTAGGCATGCCAAAGTGGACTGGGAAAGCCCACAAGACCTCAACTCTACACAAAGAACTACAGGCAACTCAGGATTGCAGAGCGTGGGAGAAACAGTCTCCTCCAGGGAAGAGGACACCAGGCGTGTTCAATACCAAACGCTCTTCATAAATGTATGCATCAAGTAACACAGACTGGACAGACGATATTTACAAACGTATGTATATATGCAAGTAACAACAATGAAAAAAGAGACCAGGAATTTTAAAAGATCAAGGAGGTGTATATGGAGAGTTAGAGGGAGGAAAGGGAAAGGAAAATAATGCAACTATGCAATCTCAAAAATAAAAATATCAGTGGGAAGCCGGGAGCTCCATCACTCAGTTGGAGTGCCTAACATGCAGAGCCCCTGGGTTGGGTCACCTGCATCTCATAAAACCATGTATGATGATAGTGCATGCCTATAAAGCCAGCACCCAGGAGGTGGATACACAAGAACAGAAATTCAAGGGCATCCTTGGCTACGTAGTGTGGGATAAGTAAGGCCTCATCTCAATTTCAAAAACAAAACAAAAAACCCACCTCAGTGGAGGCAAATCAGTCTGACCACAGCAACCGCACAAGAGAGAGTGTTCAGGAAATGAAGGTTCAGTGGTAGAGCCCTTGCCCAGCACGTGTGAAGTCAACCCTTAAACTCCACTCCCCCGCCCATGAAACAAACAGTAGGTCAGGGGCTGGATATTCTGCTACACATTGTAATCAAAAGTTCCAAACCAGGGAACTTGGTTCAATTAATACCATTCCCAATTTCATACACAAAGCCTGGAATTCAGTCCCCAAGACTGGCATAAACCAGCTATGGTCACACACTTCCTCTAGATGTGTATCCAGAGGAAGGAGGATCAGAAGTCCAAAGTCATTCTCAGCAAGTAAAAGTGATTAGCATGCAACCCCCACAACCTGAGTTCAAGCCCAGAATCCAGACTCCTCAGTACAAGGGAATCAACTCCTAAAAGTTGCCCTCTGACATCTGTATATTCACAATGCAATAAGCACACACACGTGTGTGTGCACACTCGTGTGATTTAAATCTTTTTTACATTTTTTTTTATGAGTGCACACCAGAAGAGAGCACCAAATCCCATTACAGATAGTTGTGAGCCACCATATGGTTGCTGGGAATTGAACTCAGGACCTTTGGAAGAGCAGTCAGTGATCTTAACCACTGAACCATCTCTCTAGCCCTGGTAATTTAATTTTTAAGCAAGAGTTCCAGGCTAGCCTGGGCTCCCTCATAGGACAGTCTCAAACCAGAAAGGAGAAGTCAATTTTTGAAATACTGAAAAACAAGATAGGGACGCCTGTAGTAATTCAACATCTAATAATAGGTTAATGGAAAACGTTTGGTTTGGTCTGGTTTGGTTTGGTTTGGTTTGGTTTGGTTTGGTTTGGTTTGGTTTGGTTTGGTTTGCAACAGAGTCTCCTTATGTAGCCCTTGCTGTCCTGGAACTTGCTATATAGAACAGGCACAGAGATCCTGCTTCTGCCTCCTGAATGTACAGATTAAAGGCATGTGCCACCATGCCAAGCAGAAATTGATGTTAACTGAATTTATTTTTTTGATTTTTGATACAGGGTATCACTCTTTAACTCTGGCTTGCCTCAGCTCTCTGTAGACCAGACTTGGCCTTGAACTCACAAAAATCCTGCCTCTTCTTTTAGGAGTGCTGAGATTAAAGGCATGCACCACCACGACTAGATATATTAACTGAATTTAGATTCATATAGCAGGTACTGGTGATGAGCCCACAAGGTCAGTGGAGTTCTGAGGGCCACAAAGTGGGAAATCCTTTATACAGAACCTAATCAGCCCTTGGAAGGGAATTCAAGTACCCAGAACCCTGGATCATTATTCATTCTACAACTACTGCCTCCAAGGCCATTTCAAAGGCAGGCACTCCGTGGTCAATGCAGGTTCCAGATTTTCCTATTGTGTAAATAAATCCTCTAGAAATGAGAGTTAATGTCTTAACAGATACACAGAAGAATTCGAAACAATGGTACTATCTTGAGACAGAGTCTCACTTATATAGCCCTGGATCTCTCAATGTAGTTCAGGCTGACCTTAAACTCACAAAGCTGTCTTCTTAGAGCAAAGGAATGCACACCACAACCTTCCTGGTCCTATTAGTCCCTCAGTTGCTCACAAGCCTTGCAGCTACTCCAGAGGCCCCTCATCCACCCACCAGTGGTGGTGTCATCTTTCCCTTCAAGGCCAACCCAGCCAGCTGTCCCTTGAGGCTGCTCATCCCTGCCTCCCTCAGCAAATTGTTTCCACATTTAATCTCCCTCTCTGACTCCTGCCTCTCTCTAGTCACTGACTACTGTCCCCACGTGTCCCCACTTGCAGGCATTGGCCCACATCTATCCCCAAGCCTTAGAAATCTTCCTCCCAGCATCAGAACACAGTGTGGTGCGAACAAGACCTTGGAATGGAGGAGCTGGTCCTAGAATGGGTCTCTGTTTGGATGTCAGAACAGAATAACTTCTCTGTGGGCTTGGCTGCCTTCTGGTGGTGCTGGAGATCAAACCCCGAGCCTCAAAGACCCACTCTCCCACCTGCCAACCTGCCACCTCATCCATCCAGGAACAGCTTCCGACCAGGTTCAGTACTTTTGACATCCATCTATGGAACTCTTGCATGTGATTTTCAGTCTGTTCCCTCCTTCCAGCACGTGGATCCCAGGGATCAAACTCCAGTCAGGAGGCTTGGCAGCAAGTGTCTTGACCAGTTGAGCAACCTCACCATCCTTGTCTAATGATCTTCAAATGAGAGTAGCAACTAAAAAAAAATGATTTCATGATTTTTATATCCAGGGCACTGGCGAGCAATCCATACACAGGTATAATTTAGTGCTCATGACACAGCTAGCTAGGCTGTGTACACAGAATGCCAATATGGACATTATGTGATGCCCAGCTCATTCAGGAGGTTAAAGCAGAGTCGAGGGCTTGAGACCCTCTAACACTATATAGCAAGACCTTGTCTCAACACAATACTCATAGATATAAATAATCCTCAGCCTCGGGACTGAGCACAGTCACTATAGTGCTTGTTTAGCATATACAGGCCCTGGGTCCCTCTCCAGCACCCCAGAAAATTAGGCAGAGTAGAAAGTAATCCCAGCAGTTGACAGGCAAGAGGATCAGAAGTTCGGGATCATCTTCGGCTACATGAAGAGTTAGAGGCAGGCCTGGGCTTCATGTAACCCTGTCCCCAAAATATAGAAGAGACGAAACAAACCCAAACCTGTTCTCTCCATCCCCCTTCACTTTTAGTCCCCCAGTCCTCAGAGTCTCCCCAACTCCCCACTGTCCATTTCCTGAAGTGGAGCTGAACAAGCTGAACATGTTTCCTGTCTGTACGGGTCTTTCTTATTCCCCTCAACTTCAAGAACCCAAACTCACTGGCTTTATCTTGAGCTCTGTCAGTTCTCCCATAGGAGTCAGTGATCCTGGGAAGAATGCCCTTCACCCAGAGCCTAATCAGCACCTGGAAGTGAAATCAAGTACCCAGAGATTTCCTGCACCTACTTAGCTGCAGCTGGTCTCTGCTCCTCTCCCTGACGGTTGCACTTCACGTGGTATAAGTGGCAATCTCCTCTGGCCCTTAGGGACTTTGGCCTCTTCACCTTTGAGGGAACCTGGGTACAGCCTGCTAGCCATTGCTGAGGGAAGGCTGCTCACACCCTTGTCAGTAGCCTTCATTAGCTCTCCAGTTATGCTCAGATAGGCCTTCTTGCTCCTTTGGAGCTGTCACTCAGACAGTAGGTTTCTGTCAGTGATGCCTGCAACCATCCACTGCAGCCACCAGAACACACTGGGCCTACCTCCTTCCACTTGCCCCATGTTCCGCAAATCCCCAGCTTCAAAGGAGCCTCCCAGACCCCAAACTCCCCTCATAAAGCCTTCCCTAAGTCATCCATGCCTCCACCCCCAGTTAAGCTCCAAAACCCTAAGCTCACCCACTCCACACACACATACCACCAAACCAAACATCACAAATGCAAGTCTTTGTAAAACCAGTCCACACTTCCGGCCAGGGGGTTCCTGGACGGTAAGCCCCTCACGCCAGGATGAGTACTCTCCACATGCAATCCTACTCCTACCTCCAACAGCTTCCTCCATCTGGGGAGACCTAAGCTCGGTGCACCTCTCTCAGAACCCTTCAGCGGCCACAGTTCGACCCAGAGGGGAGGCCCAGTCTACAAGGCTCCCCAGCCTGGCCCTCTCCAGTTTCTCTGGCCCCTCTCCGTTTCTGCCCGTCTCACCGTCTGCGTTGGTAGCAACAGAGGCACGAGGCGGCCTTCAGACCTTGCTGTTCTTCCTACAGGAATGCTCTGCTTCCAGAAAAGCCATTCGTAAAATGTCATTATTTACAGCGAGATCCTCCCTAACACCCTAAGGCGGGGCGGGGGGGGCGGGGGGGGTTTAACCTCACCTCTTCCTCCTTTTTTTTGACTTCTTCCTCCTCTTCCTCCTCCTTCCCCTCCTCCTCTTCTTATCTATTTGTTTTTTGTTATTTTGTGGAGGGTTGTTTTTTTGGGGGGTGGGGGAGGAAGGGACCCATCTGCTGAACTTACATGTGTAAGCCACCCACCGAGCCCAGATCCTGCTTGCTTTTCCTCTACAGCTCTGTGTCCTCACCTCTCTCCTCTCTCACACCTCTCTCTGACCCTTCCTCTCCTTCCTTTCTCTGATGTGCCCTTGTTGTCCACCGGGCCACTCTAAACCTCTCCCAAAGTCAGGCACACAGTAAATGTGGGTAAACTGATGACATGGCCACTCTGTGGTATGGGAAAGAGTTCTGTCTTTGGTTTGGTTTGGTTTGGTTTTTGGTTTTGGGAGGTTTTGTTTGTTTTGTTTTGTTGGTTGGTTGGTTTAGTTTTTCCAGACAGTGTAGCACTGGCTGCACAGAGATCTGTCTGTATCTGCCCTCCTGAGGGCTGGGAATTAAAGGTGTGTGTCACCAGCATCCAGCAGGAAGGTTTTGTTGCAGATATGAGAGAGAGGAGCCAGGGCCATCTCTGAAAAAGATGAGACTAGCAGGGCTACAGACTGGGGAAACACAGAAAGAACAGAAGGAACAGGAGCTGAGGAGAGAGAGAAGCCAGGCTAGAAGGTGAACTGCTAGGGGGAGTGTCTTCGTTAGGGTTTTGCTGCTGTGAACAGACACCATGACCAAGGCAACTCTTATAAAGGACAACATTTAATTGGGGCTGGCTTACAGGTTCAGAGGTTCAGTCCATTATCATCAAGGTGGGAGCATGGCAGCATCCAGGCAGGCATGGTGCAGGAGGAGCTGAGAGTTCTACATCTTCATCTGAAGGCTGCTAGTGGAAGATTGACTTTTTGGCAGCTAGAATGAGGGTCTTTAAGCTTTAAGCTCACACCCACTGTGACACACCTACTCCAACAAAGGCCATACCTTCTAATAGTGCCACTCCCTGAGCTGAGCATATACAAACCAAAACAGGGAGGGAAGGGCCAGGAGACTGGGGCATGGGAATCTTTGAAATCTCTAACATTTACTTACCTGTAGATTGAGAGCCTGGAGGTTAGCATGGACCTTGATATGCTGATAGGTGCCAGATAAGTGTATGTCAGATGGAGAGCCACATGTCCCTTCTCCTAGAGGTAAGGGAAATGTCTCCTTTTAGCAGAGGGGAACAGGCTCCCAAGCTCCTGAGGAACGCTGGCTTTTATGTAACTTCCAGAAATCCTCCTATAGTCCAGACAGAGCTCATTCCTGGGTATTTGGACAGCCTTTCGGAGTTTCCCCTGGCCTGACGAAGCGCATGCCAGATAGTGAAAGCCTGAGTCACACTCTCAACCTCCACTCAAGTCTTCTGGCCAGTTAGAAGCTAGTTCCAAAGACCCAGCCAGTCAGAACCTGTCGGCCACTGACATACCTGTGAACCTTCCCCTACCTGCCTGGGGTCATGAAGCTGACCCTGTCCTGCAAGAAGTCACAGCTGCTCTCTGGAAAGCCTTCTTTAAAGTATCGATGGAAACCCTGGAGGGATAGGATTTCAGAGCTGTGGGGACTCTGTGTCCCCAATAGTGGCCAGCAGCTTCATCTGCAGGCTTCCACCCTCCCGAGCCCCCACAGAAGAGAATGCACAGTCCTGGCCTCCCTTCAGCCTCTGCTCCCAAGGAGGCACAACGCAGTCTAGTCTTTGTTGCCTAAAAGCAGACCTACCCTGGCCTCAGCTGGTCACAGGCGAGCTTCAGCTTCAAGCATCCCAGCAGAGCCGAAGCAACTTTTTTTTTTTTTTGATTCCAGTTGTTTGTTTGGGTTCACATGCGTGAAACCCAGAGGACAAACCTCATTGTCCTTCCACTATGTGAGCTCTGGAAGTAACTCAGAACTTCAGCCTCGGCAGCAAGCACCTTCACTCAACTCAAAAAGAACACGACAGAAGAAAGAAGGAAGATACTCAAGGGGGAGAGGATGGGAATTTCCCAGGGTTGACCTCTAGGGGGCTTCCTGTATGAGGATGGATTTCTGCAATGGTTGCCTCAAGGGGCATCCCCCCCCCCCCCAGGCAAGACCGAGTCACATCTGGTGAGAGTGAATTAATTCTTCCAGGCCTTTGATTGCTACAGGACCACACACACCTACCATAACCTGCAGAAAGCTTCCTGCCCCCTCTTTTGGCACAATTCTGGGGGCATCCAACCACAAAGCTGATGTAATATCAACATCATGGAGGGCTTACAATATGAATACTGAAGCCTGGTGGTAACAAACACCTTTAATCCCAGCAGTCTGAGACAGAGGCTAGTTCAAGGCCAGCCTGGTCAATATGGAGAGTCCCCGGGCTACATAGACTCTGTCTTAAAAAAAAAGAAAGAAAGAAAAAAGTATTGATGATGATATAAAGTTATATTTTTTTGACTCAAGAATACAGAACCTACATAAATAAATAAAGAATATAGAATCTTGGGCTGTGTCAATAGTTTAGTCACTAAAGTCGTGACCATGCAAGACCTTGAGTTTGATCATCAGAAGCCAGGGGGAAACAAACGATGTGGTGGGACAACCCAGTGCTGGGGAGGATCCCTGAGCTTGCTGTCCAGCCTAGCCACTTGCTACAGGCCACTCTTGAGGGAAGTAAAAGAAAAGTAAACAGCTGCCTGAGAACTAACACCAAAGTTGACCTTTTGCCTCCAAATGCACGCATGCACATGCACGCTCATGCACAGTATTCTGTTTCGTCCTCATCAGCTACTGCCTTCCTAAAGGCTTCGAGTGAGAAACAAGAGCCAGGGAGACTTGAGTGCAGGATGACTTGGTCAACCCTAAACTTGTTACCCGGTGATCAAAGCTGCAGAGCAACCCAGGCATGGCAAAGCTGAGCCGGAGGCCTACACCTGGACAGCAGATGCGTGCGCACACAAGGCTTGGAGAGCCTGATGCTGCTCAGGCTGGGAGAGAAGGGTGGATTTCTCACAGACATTTAAGAGAGCAGAGACCAGCTCATTGATAAGCCAGTGTAGTCACGATAAGCACAGGCAATACCAAAGTAAGCTCATGAAATCACAATTAATTGTCATGAGAGAGTATATTCCTGGCCATCGAGGTAGTTCAGCAGGTGAAAGTGCTTGCTGTAGAAACCTAGGATCTAGGACCCAGAATGGAAAGAGAGAAGCAGCTTCACAAAGGTTGTGCCCTGACTTCCACGAACATTTGTGGAACGTTCACTTTACCCAGCTGGGATACTGACCTCCCCAAAGCCCACTAGATGAAGCCTCCCTGTGGCAGAAATTTCACTGTCCAATCTATTTACTTCAGGAGGCCTGTGATTGGATAGGGAAAAGGGAGGCAGAGTTAAGGGTGGCAGAGACAGGGACGCAGGGAGAAATGTGGGGGTGGGGGTGGGGAGCGAGGTAGGCGAAATGGCAGCGGACGTGGACCCGAGTGGCTTCAAGTAAATAGGTAGATATGAAATCTAAAGGTTAGGAAAATTTGGATAACTTTCTAAATTGTGTGGGCATCTTGTGTATTGAGATTTTATTGATATGTATAAATCCATTCGTTCCTAAGCATCTAGAGTTTTGATTTACTGGGTGATGGGTGTGGTGGCTGGTCGCGGGGTGGACGATCTCGTGGTGTGGGGCTAGCGTCACTGCGAAGGGAACTTGAGAGCTCCAGCCCTGAGGGAGAGCCTACTGAGATGAGGACACCCGGATGTACCCTGGCCTCAGCTGGTCATCCTAGAGACATCGGGCTTAAAATAAAGCAAACCCTTTCGGTTTGTGTTTGTTTATGTTGTTTGGTTGTGTTTGTGCTGAGGTCAGAGGCAACTCGGTGGGCTCACGCCTCACCTTCCTCTTTTTAATTTCTGGAATCAGACTTGGCATCAAGAACCTCCACCCGCCGAGGCATCGCACTGCTCCTCCCCACCCTTTTAAAATCGTGGCTTATATTGATAATTAGTTCAACCATAGTGAGTAGATTGCTAGGCATGAAACAGACTTGAGCTTATGAGACTACACAGGCTGGTTAAAGTCTTTAGAGCCATTTATCTTCCTTTTGACAAATGCCTGGACCGGGAGGCAATTAGGAAGACAGGGAGGACCACCCAGAGGCCACAGACACCCACGGGTGCCAGAGACATTCTTCCACCTCAGGTTTTGAGGATGTCAGTATCTAACCCTGCCAAAGTTACCAAAGCCTGAGGAGAAAGCCTTTGGGAAAGGCCTCAATTTCAGAGCAGTTTCCAGCCGGCTGGGAGCCTGATCTAGAAGTGACTCAGAGACAAACTGCCATAAGCTTGTATACCACTAGGGCCTGAATGCCCTGTCCTGGGCTGTGGAATGTGAAGGGTCAAAATCTCACTCTGCTTTTGTCTTTCCCGTCTGGTGTGAGGTATGAGTAATCACCTCTGTTACTAACCCATAAACGCAAGAGAGTTCTAGGAAGCCACGCCAGCTTGCAGAAATGATGCTGGACTCTGCCCTGACTAGCTATGGCTCCTCCTTTCATTCCAACTAAAAAATAAAAAAAATGATGGTTACTCATAAATATTCATGAGAGTCTCATCAATATTAATGAGAGTTGCATGACCTCTGTTGTGGCTACTGAGTCTAGGATTTACCAAATGCTGGCTGTACAGGCACGTACCACTATACCCTGCTGGGTTAGCTGATCCCTTAACTAAATTAGAGGCTCAAAGAATGTGGTTTTGGATTAAACTCATAAAAATTATCTCTTTGAAACGTTGTTAACTATTATATGTAGGGCAGGCTCCACAGCTGTGTCTGTAGCAGTGCTAGCATTGAGAGGTTGAGGCAGGAATATGAGAGGCTCAACACCAACCTGAATTAAGTGTCAACACCACTGCCTGAAAAGAAAAACATGTAGATCTAAAATGAGTGACAAAATTATAACCTTTTATCTAATTCTGTAGAGCAAAAAGCTTCAGTTGTTTTTTTTTTTAATATTCAATTTTAGTTTTTCTAGATGAGTGTTTTGTAAGAAAATATATATACCATGTGTGTGCCTGGAACCTGAAGAGGCCAGGTCAGAAGGTAGAGCTATGGTGTGATGTTTGTATACGCTCAGCCGAGAGAGCGTGGCACTATTAGAAGGTGTGGCCCTGTTGGAGTAGGTGTGGCACTGTTGAAGTAGGCGTGTCATTGTGAGTGTGGGCTTTAAGACCCTAGTCCTAGCTACCTGTAAGCTAATATTCTGCTAACAGCCTTCAGATGAAGATGTAGAACTCTCAGCTCTGCCTTCACTATGCCTGCCTGGATGCTGCCATGTTCCTGCTTTGATGATAATGTACTGAACCTCTGAACCTGTAAGCCAGCCCCAGTTAAATGCTGTCCTTTATAAAACTTGCCTTGGTCATGATAGCTGTTTGCAGCAGTAAAACCCTAACTAAGACGTATGGTTACAATCAGCTGTTATCTGCTTTGCAGATGCTGGGAGCCAAATCTGGGTCCTCTGCAAGAGCAGCAGGCACTCCCAACAACTGAGCCAGCTCTCCAGCTTAGTTTTGGGTTTTTGAGCGAGAGTCTCATGTAGTGTGTGGTAGCTTCTGAATGAAAAAAAGAGAGAAGGAGGACATGACCATTCCTAAGGGGTCAAGGTTTTTATTATAGATACAAGGGAGAGTACAGGCAGGGGTAGAGATAACTGGGAGAATCCAGAGTGGACATGGCTATGACTAGCCAACTAAGTCTGGCCATGTGAGGGTAGGGTGCAAGAGAGAGCAGGAACCAAGAATGATGACCAAGAGGGAATGAGGCCAAAAGGGGCCAAAAGGGGCGCATAACTAAAATGGCTGAGGTATATATAAATCAGAGAAGCTGGAGAAAGGGAAATCTCCAGCCTGGGCTGGAAAAGTTTAGGGTAGGAGTTGGATTATACCAGTCAGGAGGACCCTGTAACAAGTAGGATGCAAAGGTGTCTGGTGCCAGAGTCCCCTTTGGTATGTTAATACACATCTCAGCCTTTTGTACTGGGTTTGAGACAGCTTCCAACTCATTCTGTAACAGGTTGGACTTGAACTCCTGATCCTTCTGCCCCATGCTGGTGTTCTAGCACCTCTGTACCGGGTCATGTTCTCAAATTTCAGTCCCTCTTCTCTTGACTATCTTTTAAAATAGACTTCAGTGTGGGCTCCATTTTTTGTTAAAAGAAGTATGTTATACCCAGTGGTCTATGCTCTGAATTTCCCTCGGGTTTCATCCATGCCAGCTGGAGAGCTGGCTCAGTACTTCAGCATCTAACTGTGGATAATTGGACGGGCACAGAGAGTCTTTAAGAAGAGAAAGGAACAACCATTCTCATCCCCCAGATCAGCAGCAGTATCAACATGTAGCCACATGTAATCAAACTCATGTGGAAGGCAGGTGTGGTGGCTCAGACTTGCAGTCCCATCACTGGGGACGTTTGCAAAGGAGAACCACGAGTTCAAGGTTAGCTGGGCTATAGGGTAAGACATTGTCTCAGAAAATCAAAAATTGAATGAACCTGCCATGAGGTAAATTCACCATAAACATAGGTTCTAGGGGCCAGTGAGATGCCTCAGTGGGTAAAAGTGTTTTAATACTGAGCCTGACATCCTGAGACCATGAAGTGGAAGTTTCTGGGTTGTTTTGGAGACTCGGTTGTGTCATGTGATGTTTTTCTGGAAACTGCCTTATGAGAGGATGTTTTTGTTGAAGCAGACACGTGGGAGGATGCTTTACTGAGAACAAACGTGGTGTTTCTCTGGAAGCAGCCTGAAAATAGGGCATGCGATGTTTTGCTAGACTGGACGCATGAGAAACACTTGGGAAAACACAAAATGTTTGTTTGGAAAGGGAATAAATATAACCCAGCAGACAGTGACACGTGTTATCATGCCATTGGTTTGCCTTGCCACTCTTTGCTGATCATCGTTTGTTGTGACTTTGTAGAGAGACACACACCAAAGAACTTTTGGTGATGTTCCTGTGAGTTCTTGCTGCTTCTGCTGACTCTGATTGGTTGACAGATCCCCTCGGTTTCTTCTAGATCAAACTGTTTCGCTGGGGGAAGACTTCTTTTTAAAAATGTAAGTTGCTAAACATGGGTGGCTCATGCTTGTAACCTTGGAGCCCTTGAAATTAAAGACAGGACTGTAGAGAAGTTTGAGACTACAGTGAACGATCCTGTCTAAACTCTTGAGGAAGGGTAGAACTTTTTTTGAGTGATGTGGTCATTGGTTAAGTTACCCATGTTCCTGTAATCAAACCCTTATAGGAACACACACACACACACACACACACACACACACACACACACACGGAGAGAGAGAGAGAGACAGACAGAGACAGAGACAATGAGGAGGGAAATCAGTAGTAGGATTAATTAAGCTAGATGTTACGGCTCACATCTTTCTTTCCAGCACTCTGGAGGCAGATGAATCTATGAGTTCAAGGCCAAGCCCAGCAACATGGCAAGTTTCAGGCCAGCCAAGGCTACACAGCTGAGATCCTGTCTCAAAAAATAAAAACTCAGTGGTGATGCATGCCTTTAATCCCTTCACTTGGGAGGCAGAGGTAGGCAGAGGTAGGCAGAGGTAGGCAGAGGTAGGCAGAGGCAGGCAGATCTTGTGAGTTTGAGGTCAGCCTTGTCTCACAAAGTGAGTTCCAGGACTACCAGGGCTACACAGAGAAACCATGTTTTCAAAACCAAAACTAATAATAATAGTTTTTTATATATAATTATTTATCTTATGTATATGAGTACACTGTAGCTATCTTTGGCTACACTAGATGAGGGCATCAGATCCCATTACAGATGGTTGTGAGCCATCATGTGGTTGTTGGGAATTGAACTCAGGACCTCTGGAAGAGCAGTCCATGCTCTTCAGCCATCTCTCCATCCCCATAATCATTGGTTTTAAAGTCTCCTCCCCAGCTGCAGCATTAGGAGTAAGTGGGGCTGAGGTTTTAAGAGGTAAATGTTCTATCACTTACCACCCTAACCCTACAGGTCTCTTCTTTCCGTCCATTCAAGTGCCCTGAATGGACCTATCGCTCCTCCACATACAAACACAAATCGAAGAAAGGTTTTCCTCCCACGTTCTTGGCTTAATCTCTATCCCTCATTGCAGAAGGATGACAGTTCTGCTCTGCCTCCTAACCAAAGGCAAATCCATCTTCTGAACAGTTGTTCTGTGAGATTCCACTATGATTATCGGAGCTGGGGGTGGGGGGTACACTGTCTTCTGGCCAGTAGGTAAGGAGGACCCTGCCAGAAGAAACCTTGCTCTGTGGACATCTGAGTCACAGAACAAACATTGCTCCGGGCTGACACATTTAAATTTAGATGACAGTGTTCATTTCAGGATTCTGAATGGATGCAAGTCGAGAGTCACGGGCCTCTGTGAACCAAGTGTGCTATATTTTCATCGGGGCTTTGCCTTTACTACCCCAGGTTGTAAGTATTTTCCAGCCGAGAGATTAGCTGGGAGGATGGAATGCAGGAATCCACATACTTCACAGTGTAGAGCAGGTGTTAGGTTTTAGATACATTTGCACGTAATATATATGATATGATATGTATGTATGTATATCACATACATATGCATAATGAGATCAATATTTTATTGAATCACTTGAAATAGAGTTGTTTTAATTATTTTTACATTTGTGTGTGTGTGTGTGTGTGTGTGTGTGTGCATGCATACACGTGCCACAGTGTACATGTGGAGGTCAAAGGATAACTCTTAGAAGTTGGTTCTCTCCTTCTAATATGTGGGTCCTAGAGTTTGAACTGGGTCATTGGACTTGGTAGCAAGCATCTTTAAAAAAAAAGATTTATCTATTTATTTTATGTATATACATGCACTGTTGCTGTCTTCAGACACACCAGAAGAGGGCAGACTCCGTTACAGATGGAATCCTATTGTGAACCACCATGTGGTTGCTGAGAATTGAACTCAAGACCTCCGGAAGAGCAATCAGTGCTCTTAACCACTGAGCCATCTCCCCAGCCCAGTAGCAAGCATCTTTATCCCTGTGTCATCTCCCCAGCCCTATGTTTCTTATCTAATATGGTGTGTTTCCCTTTTATTTTCTTTCTTTCTTTAGTTAACTGGTTTTGAAATGGAGTCTTATTGTGCTGCTGAGGCCGACAGCAAAATCCTGAGGCTGAAGTGATTCTCTTGCCTCAGCCTCCGGAGTAGCTAGGGGGTGTAGGTATGTTCCTCTCCGATTGGGCAGCCCCAACCTCTCAACTGCTAGGATCACAGCCTTGTGCCACTATACACACTCCATCCTGTGCTGGAGGATCAAGTCCAGAGCTTCGTGAATTCTGCAGATGCTCAGCCCACTGAGCTACAGCCCCAGCCCCCAATCCCTATACTCCCCAATTTAGCAAAGGCTACCCAAACCTAAAGTTGGAAACATAAACCACAAAACAAAAGGATAATATTCTGCTAGGAATTTAGGACTGTATAACTAAACTACTCCTAAATGTAGTAGTTTAAAATAATTCACATGGTGACCTACATCTTTAGTTTCAGCACTTGGGAGTCAGAGGCAGGCAGATCTCTGGGTCTGAGGCTAGCCTGGTCTACAGAGGTAGTTCCAAGACCGCCAGAGTCGCACAGAGAATCCCTGTCTCAAAAGAAAACAAACAAACAAACACCAAAAAAAAAAAAAAAAAAAAAAAAAAAAAAAAAAAAAAAACCCACAAAGCAAAATAATAATAAATTAATAAAACAATGTACATGTGTTCTCCTTCAGTATGTGTGGATCCAAAGTCCAGGCTTAGGTGGGTTCTCTGTCTCAAAGTTTCAGGCAGGGCTCTTTGATCGAAAACCATCACCAGGTATGGGCTAGCATGGTGGCTCATGCCCTATCCCAGCAGTTGGGAGGCTAAGGCAGGTGTAGCCAGGGCTTCTTAGTCAGAACTACATAGTAAGACTTTAAAAAGAGAGTAAGAACCAGGTACAGTGGCACACCTGTTAATGCCAGCACTCAGGAGACTGAGGCAAGAGGATCTTGAGTTTGAGCCCAGCTTCAGTTACACAGGGGTGCTGTTAATTTAATTTTTTCAAAGCCTACTTTTAATGATAGTTCTTAAAAGTTTTAACCTCCCTTCTAGCACACCACCTGTGGGGAGCAGGTGCGGCGGTCTGTGGGGTGCTGCGGCCTGCTAAAATGGCGCCTAAGCTTATGAATGGCACCCACCAAAGCTTTTGAATGGCGCCTGCCTAATTTTATGAATGGCGCCTGACTTCCTCACACTCCACCGCTGCCGGCTTACACTGCGCAGACTCGCTGCCACGTAGTATCAGGCCATTTGACGTGTGCCAATGGTGTGTGCCTACGTGGCAGGCTCTGAGTGACCAGGCATGGGGATAAAAGGGAGAGTGAAATTGGGATCAGGGGCTTCCAGAGAGATTGTAAGAAAGGTTCCTGAGTAAAGCTGCGTTGGGAAGAATCTCGTGTTGTGTTTCATCTTTCTGCTGGTCAGATAGTGGAGCGTGACAACCACCCACCAGAGGTAGTGGAAAAGAGGATGTGGGGGACCTGGACTTGTTTAGAAATGGGTTTTTTTGTTTGTTTGTTTGTTTGTTTGTTTTGGAGCAACTCCTATCTGTGTTGTCTGGAAATCGGTAGTTCAGTTCACAGGAGTCAGAAGTGGCAGCTCGATCCACTCACAAACACTTCACAGAAATACCACCAGTCCCATTTGGTAGAGACAGGATAGCAAACACAAATCAGCAGCAGTGGCACTACCTAGCAGAGACAGCCAGGCCTCAGTCTCAGTTCGAGTCAGCAGGAGGGACCAGCAGGAACAACAGGAGAAGTTCTCCATTGTGCCTCTCTCAGCAAAGTGTAGATCCTTGCAGACGCAAGACCAACAAGCCTTTATTTATGCAAGCAAGCCTAGCTCAGTCTCTTCTACTGACTGTCCTTAAGTCCTATTTATACCCTCCAAACATGACGTGTCCTCCACAGATCTCGCCTTAGGACCTGAGTCTGTCTCAGATGACATCACTCTGCCAATCAGCCCAAGTCCTTAGAAGAGGCAAGAAACTGCCCCACGCCACCAGAAGGTTTTTGGTGCATTTCTCTCTATGGCGTCTCAATTATGCAATATAAGGCAGACCAATACATGCTTGTCGTTAGGGAAGAATCCTTCATTACATGTCCTTTCACGTGCTTGCTTTAGCAGAACATCCTCTCTCCTGTGTCTGCTTCAGTGAAATGTTCCTTCACGAGTCTACCTTAGTCTTTCACCTATGTCTGCTTCAGGAAAACACTCCTTCATGTGTTTGCCTCAACAAAACACCATCCAACACAACTGACTTTCCTAAGAACCCTTAAGTTTTCACTCCAGTGTGCCCTATCTCAAATATTAATAAAACAAAACCGTAGACTGGGCATGGTGGCACACTAGAACACTGGCTTGGAGGCAGAAGGATCGAGACCGCAAGGCCAGCTTGAACTACACAGAGAATCTGAGGCCATCCTGAGCTACAGGGGACCCTGTTTTCTCAAAAGAAAACAAACAATAACAAAAAATAAATAAATTTTTTTGAACTTAGATTTTTTTTTCAAAACCTACTTTATTTTAGAGTTCTTAAACACTTCAACCTCCCTTCTAGCCCACCAACCAGAGGTAGGGGGGGAGGAAGGTTAATAGCAAAAGGGAGTTGTGGACCTGTTTAGAAGTACTTCCTCAGCGTGATTCTACTCTTCATTGTCAGGATACCAGCAGTCCAGTTCAATAGAAAACACCAAACAGAAGTCAGTAGCAGCAGCAAGATCCAGCAGAAACAGCAAGGTGCTGCCAAAGCAGCATGAGTCAGTGGGAGCGGCCAGAATCAGCTGGAATACTATGAGAAGTTCTTTGGTGCATTTCTCTCTCTGAAGTCAAGACCAGCCAAGACCAGAGGCAGGAGGATCAGGAGTTCAGGGCTAGCCTCAGCTACATAGGGAGTTTGAGGTTAACCTGAGCTATGGGAAGCCCAGTTTCAAAAAACCAAAAGACGAAGGATGGTGACACGGCTCAGTAAAGGTACACTGGTAAAGGTGCTTGTGGCCAAGTTGATGACCTGAGTCCACCCCTGGGACCTACATGAAGGAAGGAGCTGAATTGACTCCCAAAAGCTGTTGTTCTGACTTCCACATGCTCACTGGGGCTCACTGACACACATACATACTAAACAAATACATAAAAAGCAAAAAAACCCAAAGTCAAAAACAATTAAACATGAATTTAATTAAGTTCATGCCAAGGGCGATTTAACTATGGAGGTCTCCCAGATCCTGTGTATTTCTCTCTCAACTCCTCCCCTCCCCTCCCCTCCCCTCCCCTCCCCTCCTTTCCTCCTTTCCTCCTTCTCCCCTCCTCTCCCCTCCTCTCCCCTCTCCCCTCCTCTCCCCTCTCCCCTCTCCTCCCCTCTCCTGCTCCCCTCCCCTCTCCCTCTCCTCCCCTCTCCTCCCCCTCCCCTCTCCCCTCTCCTCCCCCTCCCCCTCCCCTCTCCCCTCTCCCCTCTCCCCTCTCCCCTCTCCTCCCCTCTCCCCTCTCCCCTCTCCTCCCCTCTCCCCCTCTCCCCCTCTCCCCCTCTCCCCCTCCCCTCCTCTCCTCTCCTTTCTCTCCCTTCCCAAGCCTCCTTCCTTGGGGCCAGTGAACTTGCCCACCCTAGAGCAGCTTCCCAATAAACTGCATTTAATCTAATCTAATCTGTCTTGAATTGGCTCATTTCACCAGCAGAGAAATAACCTAGCACCAAGCTGACCCTTTAGTGCAGGACATACATCTGAGACCTTGGAGTCTCCTGCCTGGTAACATCCATGTAAGCTTCCAGGGAGCTAAAGTCCATCAGAGGAGAGATGCATGCACACACTCTGTAAAACTGAGACAGCAAAGCCATGATGAGATTTCCTGGGTAAGAACATGGTAGGGCAAGAGGTGTCTAGAAGTCACAGGACAAGATCACGGAGAAACCTGTGCCCAGATTCCCCAAGACTCCACCGGAGTAGAAGCTTTTGTCTTTGCTGACATTTGTCTGCCTCCTCAGTTGATGGGATGTTAAGTCACCTGGGAAGCACACACCCAGCATGTCTGTGAGAATTTGACAGGAAGCTCTGAATGTGGTGGTATCCCATGGGCTGGGGTCCCAGGCTGAGTAAGGACAGCTGAGTCCCTCTGCAGCCCCTGCCTTTTTAACAGTAGTTGTAGTGGGACTATGTTGGAAGCCGACTTTAGTAGAAAGCGGCTAGATCAACTTTGCAGCCATCTGGAACCATATACCCTGATGAAAGACTTGGTTGTCAAAAGCCTATAACAGCTGAAGCACACTCTGATGAATATATTGTTTATCCCACATAGCTTGTTTTGCTGTTTACTGCCCCCAGCTGCAAGGCGCACGTGGTAGTCACGCCTGCAAGGCATTGCAGTTCACGTGCTGTCCACGTGCTATCTACGCCATACATGCTTATAAGGCGCACATGGTGGCCATGCCTGCAAGGCATTGTGGTGCACGTGCTGTCCACGCTATAGACGCCTGTAAGGCTTACGTCATATCAACACCTGCAAGGCACGTGGTATTCATGCGCCTACAAGGCACGTGGCAAAAGCATATAAATACCTCAGAATTCCCTTCAATAAACGAGACTTGATCAGACTTTCTGTCTTGTCTCCATTCTTCGTGTCTCTTCCCCTTTATCCTCTCTCTCTCTCTCTCTCTCTCTCTCTCTCTCTCTCTCTATCTCTCTCTCTCTCTCTCGCTCTCGCTAGACCCTGACCCTCGGACCGGAGCCAAGACACAGTGGCCGCCAAGCGTGGAGCGGAGCAGGCCGCAACATTTTGGCCCACAAAGCCGGGCAGTACGGGGCGAGACAGGACCAGCTGCCCTCTCCTCTTGCTGCCTTGCCTACCTATACAGACAATAGCTCCCCTAAGCCCAAACACACTTTCTTTGTCTGTAAGTTGCCTGTTGTCTGGCATTCAGTTCACAATGGGAAAAGTAGTTAATACATACTGTAACAAACGATAATTTCAACATTAATACTTGTCCTTAATCTGATGAGTCTTTCTGCTAAATCATCAAGCCTAGACATTGCCTTGGGACACACCCAAAACCAATCGAAATTATTATTATTATCATTATTATTATGTTTTTGAGGTAGGGTTTCTCTGTGTAACGGCATTGGCTGTCCTGGAGCTTACTCTGTAGACCAGGCTGGCCTCAAAATCACAGAGATCCACCTGCCTCTGCCTCCCAAGTGCTGGGATTAAAGGTGTGCTCCCCCACCTCCTGGCAGGTCTGTAGATTTTTATCCCTTTTGTCATCAATGGGATCTGGGGATCAAACCTTACTCCTTACTCCAGGCGGACTGGTATTTTTCTCCATGAAAGAGGCCCCATATTTGTCTCCCATGTGAGAAAATATGGAGGTATATCTTGTAACAAACACTTACATGTATGTCTAAAGGATCTTGGTCATAAAGTCATCAGCAAATGGAAAGAATAAAATGGTCTCTGTGGTGGTTTGTATATGCTTGGCCCAGAGAGTGACACTATTAGGAGGCGTGGCCTTGGAGTAGGTGTGTCACTGTGGGTGTGGGCTTTAAGACCCTCATCCTAGATCCCTGGAAGCCAATCTTCTCCTGTTTGTCCTGTTTGAACAAGATGTAGAACTCTCAGCTCCTCCTGCCCCATACCTGCCTGGATGCTGCCATGTTCCCACCTTGATGATAACGGTCTGAACCTCTGACCCTGTAAGCCAGCCCCAATTAAATGTTGTCCTTATAAGAGTTGCCTTGGTCATGGTATCTGTTCACAGCAGTAAAACCCTAACTAAGATAGTCTTCATGTTATGAAAAGACAAAACCAATCACTGGGGCTAGGGCATGACTCAGTGGTACAGTCCCTGGCTTATCATGGGAGGCAGAGGGAAGTGGATCTTTGTGACTTCAAGGCCAGTCTGGTCTACAGAGTGAGCTCCAGGACAGACAGACAGACAGGGTTGTTACACAGAAACCCCACCTCAAACAACAACATAAGTTACTGATCTATGGTGGCTAAATAAAACCCTAGAGAAGTGATGGGCAAGGTGTGTGAGTTGTGACCCAAGGGAGGTGGCAAGTGAACAGGTGCACTGGCAAACAGGAAGCCTAGGATTGGAACATTTCACTAGATGCAAATTTTACCTCCCAGAAGAATAAAACATAAACAAATATCAAACTTCAGTTAATAATATGTGAGCCAAAGCTGTAGGGGAAGCGTATTGATGCTTTGAAATAAGAAAACAAGGCAAGGCTGGAAATGGAGGAGATGTAAAAACAGCAGGACAAGCAAGAACACACCTACTCCAGCAGGGCCACACCTCCTAATAGTGCCACTCTGGGCTGAGCATATACAAACCATCACAAGGCCATACGGCTTTGTGAGCCTGACTGCTTTTCTGAACTATTCAGAAAGGTGTACTTTCCTTTTAACATGCTTTCCTAATGCGATTGGCTTCACTGTTTCTCTAAAGTCCCCCCCCCCCACCCCGCTCCTGCTCTACCCTGCCATGTGGCTAGCCTCCATGGCATGCTTATCCCTACCCCCACCCCACCCCAATCTTGTTCCTCTTGTGGACAGCTGCCAGAATTTACAGTTGCCTGCTCTGGGTTTTTTCTTTTAAACGCCAGTAAAACTGTTCTTGAGCCTCGAGAAGAATGAAACTTAAAAATGTAGGCAGATTAAACTCAGTTCACATTCTAGGTATATAGCTTTGGAGTTGTTCACGAATCTGTGCCAGGAGCTGCTTCTCATGTAGGATGTGACCATGGTACTCTTCTTGCCCAAGAGACAAATTAAGGAACACACTCAAGGACCCTGTATCATACAGGGGCACCGTCTGTAGCCCAGCCTGGCCTCAAACTCATGGTAGTCCTCCTGCATGAACCCCCTGAATGGTGGGTGTTATGATTTGCATATGCTTGGTCTAGGGAGTGGCACTATTAGAAGGTGTGGCTTTGTTGGAGTGGGTGTGGCCTTGTTGGAGTGGGTGTGGCTTTGTTGGAGTAGGTGTGTCACTGTGCGGGTGGGCTTTAAGACCCTAATCCTAGCTGCCTAGAAGACAGTATTCTGCTAGCAGCCTTCAGATGAAGATATAGAATTCTTAGCTCCTCTTGCACCATGACTGCCTGGATGCTGCCATGCTCCCACCTTGATGATAATGGACTGAACCTCTGACCCTATAAACCAGCCCCAGTTAAATAAGGGTTTAGCTATAAGGGTTGCCTTGGTCATGGTGTCTGTTCACAGCAGCAAAACCCTAAGACAATGTGGGAGTACAGGCATAAGATACCAAGGTTGGTATCTGGATGAGAACATTTACACCCTAGTTATTGACTACAGATGGGAGAAATTCAGTGAGAGGCATCGAGGTAGACTAGGAAGATATCAGGAAGCTTCACAAAAGCCATTTCAAAACACAACTTACACTAAGCAAACCCAAGGCATCCATGGTAACAGAAAGGTCTAGAAGTAGGAATGGGTACCACATACAGGCTCCGTGGGAGGAAAGGTCTCTAATGTGTGTGCATGTGTATGTGTGTGGGTGTATGTGTATGTGCATGTGTGTGCGTATGTATGTATGCGTGCATATGTATGCGTGCATGTGTGTGTATGTACATGTAGATGCCAGAGGATAACTTTTGAGAGTTGGTTCTTTTCTTACCATATAGATCTCAGGGATCAAACTCAGGCCATCAGCTTTGGTGACAAGCACCTTTACCCAGTGAGCCATCTGCTGGAGGAGACAACATATGACTCTGTTGTTTGAGGACTTTTGCTTTACAACTCTGTGTGTGTGTGTGTGTGTGTGTGTGTGTGTGTGTGTGTTTATACTCTCTCGTGCAGCCATTCTATGACAATGAAGATTGAATCTGGGGCCGCACACATGCTAGGCAAACACCATACAGCCCCACCTCATATTTTAATCTTTATTTGGAGAAAAGTTCCAGATAAATTGCCCAGGATGGTCTTGAGCTCTTTGTAGCCCCAGGTCTGCCTCAGCCTCCCAGGTAGCTGTTGTGCCACCAGGGTCAGCTCTCATAGCTCTCTTCCTGCTAAAGCTTCTTTCTTTGTTTTTTTAAAATTTATGATCAGCTCTGCCCAGAGCTATGTTGTGAGCTGAATCAGGCAGAATTGGAGTTTGTGATTTGAGCACTTCCACACAAACCTTCACACCACCTTCCTCTGCAGGTAACTAAGTCCTGAGAGGAACAAAGCCCTGCAGGTGAATGTATCAGCCCTGCACAGAGCCCTTCAGTGCCACAGCACCCTATTGGTCTGTTGTGGCTTCCTGCTGGTTTCTCTTCAGTAATATGATATGCCCTGTGTCCTAACCCTTCATCCTGTGAGCACATGGCTACAGTGCAGACATGATTGAACTCAGTGCTTTGAGATGTTCTTGCATGGTCTATATAAACCTGGGTTTTTAAATTGAGACAAGGAGGCAAGACAGGTCGGGCAGTGAAGACTTGGAAGGAGTCCACAAGCTGAGGAATGCAAGCAACTCCAGAGAACTATAAATATAAGGAAGTACAGAACTGCTAATTCTTCATTGTAACCCAGTGAGTCCTGTTCTCTATGGTCTGTGGTTTTGGGGTTTTTTTTGGTTTTTGGTGGAGGTGGTGGGTTTTTTTGTTGTTGTTGTTTTTGATTTGTTTTGTTTTTTGGTTTTTTGAGATAGGGTTTCTCTGTGTAGCTTTGGCTGTCCTAGAGCTCACTCTGTAGACCATGCTGGTCTCAAACTCAGAGATCCCACTGTCTTTGCTTCCCTTTAATCCTCTGCTGGGATTAAAGGCAGATGCCCAGCCAGGTCTGTGACTTGAGTGTTTATTTGGCAGCACGTAGTAAGCATAAGGAAAACAACAAATAGCAACAGTCAGGCAGCCAAGCTTCACTCAGCATCTACACCTCCAGCACACAGGACTGGGCAGCCACTGAGAGCCAGAAGATAATACCAAGTGTGGCTTTACAGCATCTAGATCCTGGGAAGGAGCTCGGGCTGGCCTCTCACAGTAGGCTCTTTATGCCACCAGTTAGCAATAACAGCCTCTGTTGGAAAGGCTCCTTAGCTGTTCTTAAGGACGCAATGCTATTTTAAAATCTCTAGGTCTGTTTTACTGTTTTCCACTCATTCCTGGACAAGCGGGCCATGGAGGACACTTGGAGACAAATTTGAATCTGAAATGGGATATATATATATCTCCCACATACCCTACTGGTATGTATGTGTGTGTGTGTGTATATGTATATATATATATATCCAGTTTCTCAGTAAGCTTAATCAGCAAGTACATGATGATTTATAATATACAGTATAGTAAGAGAGTTATTTTGGACGATGAACCTCCTGAACTGGAAGATAACTCCTGCGTGTGTGTGTGTGTGTGTGTGTGTGTGTGTGTGTGTGATTCAGATAAGCGCTTTAACAGCTGTACTGCATCTACAGCACCCAATCTTATCTGCAACCTTAATGTGCTCAGAATCCTCTCCTCATCAAACCTAAGTTTCTTGTGTCTTTCTGATGTTTGTTGCTCTCTGTTGTAGCCCCAGGTAAGAGCAGGAAGCAGTGGGCATGGGCAGCCTGAATACCATGCTGTCTTGACATCTGCTCCATTGAGCCTGCTGGCCTATCAATCACTTTGGAATTCAGCTCCACTCAGGCTCTCAGGAAACAGGCAGAAGGCAACGGAGTCTTCTCCAGAATGAAACACAAGTGGCTGTAGTTGGATTTTCAAGCCTGTCTGAACCTTGGGAAGTCAGGGTTCCAGATCTCTCTCAGCACTCTGAACTTCTGAACTCCTACCAGAATGTCTCCCTGAGCCCTAGTTACAGCATCTAGCTTCTCTGACCTGCAGCTTCAAACTTTTCCATGATCCAGTTCCAAAAGTCTATGAACCACATGAGTTGGGTTGATCACAGCGATGCCCCACTTCTGGTACCATTTTTTGTATTAGTTACTTAGCTTGATGGTGTCACAAAAATACCTGATAAAAGCAACCTAGGAGAGGAAGGGCAGTGGTTTATTTTGGTTCATCTTTTGTTGTTTATTTATTGATTTTATGTATGAGTGCTCTGCTGAATGTACACCCACTCACCAGAAGAGGGCATCAGATCCTATTACAGATGATTGTGAGCCACCATGTGGGTGCTGGGAATTGAACTCAGGACCTCTGAAAGAACAGCCAGTGCTCTTAACCGCTGGGATATCCCCTCCAGCCCTTGGTTTGTGGTTTTAAGGTACAGTCCATGATGAGTGGAAGGCACAAGCTGCAGGTATCTGACATTCTTTGCTGACCTCTGCAGGCACCAGGCATGCAAGTACATATATGAAGGTAAAATACTCACACATGTACAATAAAATAAGTACATCTAAACCAAAACAAATAAAACATGTCTCTAGAAACACCGGTGGCTTGATGTTGGTTGTGCACAACTGACACTGACTTTAATACCAGAAGGCAAAGGCAGGAGGATCTCTGTGAGTTCGAGACCAGCCTGGTCAACATAGTGAGTTCCAGCAGAGTCAGGACTAGATAAAGACCCTAGCTCAAAACAAAACAAATCAAAATCAACAGACAGTCTGTTTCCCAGGTGATTCTGAATCCTGTGGAGTAGGCAGTTAAGATTAATCAGAGCTGAGATGAATTAATCTGAGCTGTGCACAGAGCTGAGCACAGTTGTGATGGTTTGTTTCAGCAACTACAGTCAGCCTTTAATCAGAGCACATGGGTTCTCACCTCCATGAAGTGTGATCTAGCCAGGCTTACTGGTGTACACATCTAGAATCCCAGATTCGAGGAGTTTGAGTCAGGAGGATCAGGAGTTCAAAGCCAGCCTTAGCTATATCGGTAGTTAAGAAAGATGTCAGGATATGTAGTTCAGTGGGTAGGATGCTTGCCTAGCAAAGCAGATGCCTGGTGTTTCTGGCACCGTAAAAATCAAACATGGTGACACACACCAGCTGCCAGAAATCACAACACTCCAGACATGGAAGTGGTAGTAGTTCAAGGTTAGCCTCAGCTACTTAGGGAGTTGGAAACAAACCTGGATGGCGGCACTATGACTCAAAGGAGGAGAGAAAAGGCCTAGACTCAAATGTACAGAGGCTAAGTTGCAAAAAGTTGTAGACACATGACCTCTTGCCTGCAAAAGTGCATGGTACTGGGATCAAGCTGTTTCCAAAGCCAGTTACTCAGAGTGCACAGATTCATGTCACTCGCCACACTGAGCAATGTCGCTGGGGGGTGGGAGGGCTAACACAGAGCCTCATATATTCTACTAGCTCCAGCTGTTCTGGAGGGTTTCCGTTTTGTTTTGAGACAGTCTCTATAAACCCCTAGCTGGTCTGGTCTGTCACACAGTCCAGGCTGACCTTTAATTCCTGGAGATCTTGTCTTTGCCTCCTGCATTCTGGAATTACAGCTTTGAATTTAAAAACAAATTATTTTATGTATATGTGTTGTTTGTTTTGGTTTTTTGTTTTGGTCTGCGTGTTATGTCTGCATGCCAGAAAAGAGCATCAGATCCCATGAAAGTACAGTTACAGGCTGTTGTGAGCCAATACATGGATGCTGGGAATTGAATCCAGGACTTCTGGAAGGACAGCCAGGGCTCTTAATCACTGAGCCATCTCTCCAGCTCCATGATCTTGAATTTTTGATTCTCCTGCCTCAGCTTCCAAAGCACAGAGCATGGGGATTACAGGCATACAACAGTAAGCCAGGCCTTTTGTGCAGAAAGTTTTAGTGAACACCTTACTATGTTATTATTTATTTGGGGTGCATGTGTGTCTGTGTAAAACAGTGTACTTGTGGATGATGAAGGAAAACTTGTAGGGGTTGGTTTTCTCATCCTATAACATGGGTTTTGGGAACCAATTGGCAGGCCATTAGGTTTGGAGTGAGTTCCTTCACCCAGTGACCCATCTCACCGTTCCTCCGTGAGACTCTAAAGTGTCACCCTAATAATAATTTCAGCTTGTCTGGACCAAGTCTGTATCATTAATCCTTCTTCTCTAACTGTAATAAAGATTTCACATCCCCTTTTACTTTTGCCTTTTGGAACGTGGCAGGATGCTGGCTCAGAGGTTGCTGCTCAACCTCAAGGATGGGAATTTGGATCCCAGCACCCACATAAAACAATTCAGGTGATCTGCACACACCTGTAACCCCAGCTCTGATGTGGGCAAAGACTGGAGAGGATCACTGGGGCTTGCTGGTTTCCATGCCAGCTGAGAAAACACAGTCTTATCACAAAGAAGTAGCTGGAAATGAGAGAGGACATGTGACATCTTTTTGGTTCTCTATGTGCCAACGCACAGTTAAGTCTTTAATAGATCATGTGTCTGTGTGGAGCCATGTGCACATTAGTACACCACCAGAGGCACCAGGCCACTGCAGCTGGAGTTATAGGCAGTTGTGGGGTCACCTGGTGCCCTGAACCAAACTCAGGGTTCCAGAGGATCTGGGTTGGATTCCCAACGCTCATGCAGAGGCTCACAACCCTAACTCTAGTTCTAGAGAGCTGGTGCCCTCTTCTGACCTCCAAGGACACCAAGTATGCTTGTGGTACAGACATACACGCAGGCAAAACCACTTGTACGCATAAAAATAAGATCTTCACTAGTCATCTGAATCTGAAATGTTCCCACAGGCCTATGTATTTGTTGTGGTTTGTTGTTGTTGTTTGGTTGGTTTGGTTTGGTTTTGGTTTTTTTTTTTCCCGAGACAGGGTTTCTCTGTGTAGTCCTGGCTGTCCTGGAACTCACTCTGTAGACCAGGCTGGCCTTGAACTCAGAAATCCACCTGCCTCTGCCTCCCAAGTGCTGGGATTAAAGGCGTGCGCCACCACTGCCCGGCAGGCCTATGTATTTGAACAGTAGGTCCTCAGCTGGTAAGGCCATCTGGGGAGGTTTGGGGCATTAGCTGCAGATGGGGGTTACTGGGGAAGATTTTTGAGAGTTATAGCCTGGCCCTATTTTTAACTCAAACTCTTTTCCTTCTGATCATGCAGCCAGTGAGCTTCGCTTCCAGGTCCTGCCACTCCAGCTACCATGCCCTCCTCCTCATGACTGACTGACCCTCTCTCTGGCTGTGAGCCAGAGTAAGTCTGCACCTGTGCCTGCAATCCCCTACCCTGTAGGTCCCTGCTGCCAGGCTTTTTGTCATAGTGCTAAGAGGTGACACCTGTTTTTTTATTTCAGAAAACACTACAACCAACTTCCCAATGTTCCTAGGACTTCTGGAATTTACATTTTTCATGTATCACCGTACTCCCTGCATGTGTGTAGTGCTCCATGTATGATCACCATACTCCCTGCATGTGTGTAGTGCTCCATGTATGTGCAACAAGCTTGAGATCCTTGGAACTGAGGTTACAGACGATTTCTTCTGTGGGTGTTGGGAACTGAACCCAGGCCATTTGCAGGAGCTCTAATGTTCTAAAGGTCTTTAGATAGAAAGATGCCTGAGTAGTGACTCTTCTTAAAGCTTTTACTTACACCTTGTATATCAAAGACTCTAGCCATGGTGTATTTTCTCTCTTTGTAAGCTGCTTATGTTTGACAATGACTAAGATACTAAGACCTCGCCATGGGATGGCTGGACTCCTTCACCAAAGTAGGGCTTACCTCAGTAGCTACTGAAACCACTTCATTATACAGATTCATTCAATTCAGTTTACTGAACTTATTTTGTAGTTCACATTGCTGTCAAATAAGGAAACGTCAAAGAGAAAGTGAAAAGCCACGCACAGCAGTTAAGGCTGTAAGTACATTCTTTTAGAGAAACCTCAACTGGAGACAACGGTGGCAACAAGCCCGCACATTTAGAAACTGTTTCAGTATTTCACGTGCATGTGTGTATATGTGTGCTGTATGCATGCCCAGTACCTAGAGTCCAAAAGAAGTTTCTGATCCCCTGGAGCTGAAGTTACACATGGTTGTAGCCACTACATGGGTGTTGGGAGCTGAACCGGGTCTTCTGCAAGAGGAGCTAACTGGGAACAACTGCCTGGGCTTTTGAAGCATCAGAGTTTGCCGCCAGTGACTTGCCTCCTCCAAGGCCACCTCCTAATCCATCTCAATTCCTTCTACTGGGGGAGCATTCAAGCATATGAGCTTATGGGAGCCAATCTCATTCAAAGCACAAGGACCTAACCGAAGCCACCTTCCAACAAGATGCTTCATGAACAAGAGCGGTCCACTCCAGTGCTCCACTTACACTGCTAAAGCAGTTGTTCTTTCAAAGACTCTCGACAAGACATACTGTTTCCAAGGAAAAGCCGCCAGTCCTAGAGTTCCCAGCTTGTCCACTTATCAGGGGACACAAGCTAAGCTACAGCACTGGCCCTTTAAACATCGTCATCTCATGACCCACCCTTTCTGTGAAGTCCTGACTCCATCATGTCCCTTCCACAGTGGGCCACACTCAGCTGCAGTTGCGTGTGGCGGATGGAGAAGGGACACACCCCACCTGTCAGTGCTTTTGCTTGCCGTTCCTCACACCCACACCTCCAAATGTTGGCCGTGTGTGTGTGTGTGTGTGTGTGTGTGTGTGTGCACCATGTACATTCCTAGTGCCTGTGCGGCTCAGAGGGCCTCCCCAACATTTATTCTTTCTCCTCGGAGACTTGTGTGGATGCTAAGCAGAGTCTTCTACACTGAAGTCTGTTTAGTTTGCTGTTCCTTTTCTTCAGTAGGATGTCATGTACCCCAGGCTGGCCTTGAACTTATCCAAGTGCTGGGACCACAAGTTTATGTCACCGCACCTGGTTTAAAGTAATTTAAAAAACATCAATAATGATAGAGGCTTGCTAAATTGACTGTGTTTAAGTCTGACAAAATATTCACTTCAAAGGTAAATGTTTTTTTAACAATATAAAAAATTGTTCCTCTGACTTTTGTCTCTACAGGTATTTAACCACATGCACATACACGTGTGCACGACCCCACTGTGCTGTTATTCACACACATTCCTCCTGTTATTCCTGTTATTCACCTACAGTCCTCCTGAGTGCTGGGATAAATGCACAAGTCATTACACCTAACAGGGTTGGTGGTTCTCATGGTTGCTGGAACTGAATTGAACACACAGGACTTCCTTATGTTGTATTTCCTTGGGGCATGGGCATACTTTTCTCTAATAAAATAAAAAGCAACTTAAGAGTCTGCCTGTATGTACATGCATTCCTAGTGGCTATGCAGCTCAGAGGGCCTAAGTCACCCCTAAATGGAACAGGATACTCTCCAAGAGTAGCCAGTGCTACCGCCCTAAAGGGAAACTTTTTAAAAAGCTTCAGGGGGGCCAGGCTGTGGTGGCACATGCCTTTAATCCAGGAGGCAGAGGCGGGCAGATCTCTGTAAAGACAGCCTCGTCTACAAAAAAGCTTCAAGGGCATGGTGTATAAAGCTTTGATCCCAGCACTTGAGACACAGGCTGGTAGATTTGAGGCCACCATGGGTTAGAGTTCCAGGACAGCTAAAGTGGTGAGGCAAGGAACTAAACTCAGATCCCCAGAATTCCATCAGCCAGTCTAGCCAAAAAGCACATCTACAAACTGAAGAATCCTGTCTCAACCCCCATGGTAGCCAGACTACAAGTCTGCTATTGGACTCTGTTAGGGAACTTACCCATTCATTTGGTGGTGTTGAGGATAGACTAAAGACTACAGATGCTGGGCAAACACCAAGTTCTTCCCCAGGATATATATCTAACTTAACTGGAGAACTTTCTCTAGCATGCACAAGGACCCAAAACATTAACCAGGCCTGGTGGTGCACGCCTATGACCTCAGCATATAAGGCAAGAAAATCAATTCAAGATCACTACTCAAGGCTACAAAGCAAGCCTGTTTCATGAAACTGTCTCAGCTGTCAAGCAGAGGCTTGCACTGTTCCAGAGACCCAGCTTATTAGATAAATTTAACAAGTCCCAGGTTCTTGCAGTGCAATTCATCAGCAACACACATGAAAGCAGAAGCCGGATGCAGTGCTCAGCTGTAAATCATTATCACAAACCAACTACGTAAACCTCTCAAGAATCCGAGAAACCATGCATGACACCATCTGCATGTCCACCTGCATGTCAGAAGGGCAGTAGATGGCACCATATATGGCTGAGTCACCATGTGGTAGATGGGAATTGAACTCAAGACCTCTGGAAGAGCAAGTGCTCTTAACCTCTGAGCTGTCCTGCTGTCCCAACAGCATACGCTTTTAATTCCAGCTCCCAAGAGACTAAGAGTTAGGAGGATCCCTAGTTAAGGCCAGACTGGTTTATAGAGCAACAGCCAGGGCTACAGAAAAAAAAATTAATCAGACATTTTCAAAACTCTTTCACAACAGATTTTATTGGAGCAGAGTACACAGACATTCCAATTCTTATCACACGTACCCAAAAAGAGCCATATATTGTGTTCACGTACCCAAACTCTGAAGAGTCACATTGTGTTCATGTACGCAAATGAAGAACTACAGTTTTTCTTTGAACTTATTCCAGTGATGTTCCAGCCTCAAACTTGGCAAGCTTCCATAAGACTTCAAATAACAACCAAATGCTCAGAATTCTCCTTCCCACCAATTCACAATTTTACGCCACACACAGAACACACTCAAAATCTCCATCTTTCACGGTGTATTATCACAACTGTTAGGAAAATGGACTGTCATAACCACAGACATCACAGTGCTGACAGGGCAAGGACCAAAGACTGGCTTTTTTTACGAAATGGTTCTACTAGAAACACGGGACCAGATATAACTGAAAATATCCCAGACACCAATGCACGACTGAGACTCCAAACTGCCACTTAGTATGCTTTGTACTGTAGGATATAAAACTAGCCCCCTCTACGGAATGTTATGGTGACCCCCGAGACAGTCACAGCCTCTCCTGATTCAGTATCCCGCTATTTCTGGTTGTACCAAAAAATAAACAACCAGCAAATGATTTAACCTCTTAAAAAAACCATTTACACTTAAAAAAATGGGATGAGGTGGGATTCCCTCACCTTTTAAAAATGTTTCTAGAGCTACTAAAAAACTCGCATTTACAAAATAGTTGATAAAAATATTCCTCTGGATTGTACAAGAAGGGCGGCAGGGACCGCTGACAGACATGATGGAGGCTTAGTCGGACTTGGCTTCTTTCTCTTCTTCAGAGGCTGGACTCTGCAAACCACAGAGAATGCAAACATCAAATTAACCACCTTATAGAATGGTGCTCATGTATCCCCACCCCTCCTCCTTCCTCCTGAGACAGGGTCTCTTGACAAAGCTCTGGCTGTCTTGAAGTCACTATGTAGACCAGGCTGGTCTCAAATTCACAAAGATGTACCTTCTTCTGCCCCAAATAAAGGAAGTGAAGTGTGTGCCACCATGCCTAGCCATCCTGTTTCTTCATATGGTTGCTTTATTCAGATTCTGTACTTGCCAACACACCCAGTCTTGTAAGACTTGCAATCAAGGTGGCAACTGCATACACAGAGCAGTGTGAAGCCTTGGCCACTCAGGCTGCCTCATTTCAAGACTAGTCCAGTCCAGCCTTAGCGTCACTCATTTCAAAATGTCTGCTTCTTTTTGGTGATCTGTTTACACTGGCCTTCCAGCTTTATCCAAGTGACACTGTAGTGATGCTATCTGCACCTGCCTATGATGTACCCAACAGAAAAGAGCAGCATGTTGTGAGTTCATGTTAATGATCTGCAAACATTAAATGCCTTTACACACTCTAGGTGCTACTACAGAGAACACTGTACTGTGTTTATCAGTTGAAACATGTTTTCTTAATCTACCAAGTGCAGTGGTTTTGGATTTTGGCCATCTTGTAGAAGAATCCACTCTAATTTGGTTACTATGGTGAGAAGGCATGCCTTCAGCTGCTGATTCTACCTGAGACTTACCACCTGCTGGCTCTATAGACGTGCACACAGTGCCCAGCTAATTAATCTGTTGTTAGGATTGGGATTAGATCAGTAGTCTGAGGCCAGTCCCTTAATACTGGACGTGTAGTCAGAACTAGAAGAAGTATTTAAATGTGTGGTTGGTGGTTATAAATCCAGTCTTCATCTAGTATGCAGAAAATCCTAAGTTTGAACTCTGGTACCACAAAAAAAGAAAAAAAAAATAACAACAAAAAAACAAAAACCTTTTTGACTGAGAAGCAAATATCTGGCAACACAAGTTGCCAGAGAATTCAAGGCTAGCCTGGGCTACAGAGCTAGTTTCAGGCCAACAGCAAGATCACACCAAAAACCACTATACTACTATTCAGGTTGGAGGATGGCACGGTGGGCAAAGCTAACTGCCACTCAGACAGGATAACTTGAGTTCCTCAGCACCCACAGATGCCAGGTGAGTGCGGGAGCCCAACCTGCAATCCCACTATGCAGGAAAGCGTGGCTCAGCAAGAGATCCTACCACAATCCTACATAAAATGAAATTTGCCTTTCCAAGCTTAGCATATATAATAAAGGGTTAAGAAAATAAGAATGCTAGATTTAACAAAAGCTAGCTGTTGCCAAGCATAGTGGCTCATACCTAAAGTCCCCACAGTTGGGAGGCAAGGCTGAGGCAGGTGGATCAGTTCAAGACCCCATTTCCACCTTGTATAGTACTTTAAGTCTTTTTTTTTTTTTTAATGTGCATTAGTGTTTTGCTTGCATGTCTGAGGGTTTCAATTTCCTGGAACTAGGAGTTACACAGTTGAGTGAGCTGCCTTGTGTGTGCTGGGAATTGAACCATGAGCCTTTGAAAGAGCAGCCAATGAGCTTAACCTCTGAGCCAGCTCTCTAGCACCCCAGCACCACACTTTGAGTCTTTTCCTCATAGCTCATAAAGACAGCAATCAGCCAGGCAGTGGTGGCACATGGGAGGCAGAGATAGGAAGAGTTTGAGGCCAGCCTGGGCTACAGAGCAAGTTCCAAGTCAGCCAGGGCTACATAGAGAAATTTTGTACTTTTCAGAAAAAACTGTTATTTTTGTCATAATTGGAATGAGTCTAATAATTTATGCACCCAGAATATACAAACTAGGATTCTAGCACAAGAGCAGCCTCAGAGACCACAGCAAGCTGAACACTGCAATCTAAGGCAGAGGACCAGCTCACCTGCTCCAACAGTCTTACAAAGTCACCTGGGAAAATCTCTATGAGCTTTGCATCCTATTGCAAGTGAAACTGACATACACAAATCTCTTATTTACTCTCACTGATTTGTACAAGTTCAAATAAAACCTAGTTCATTTATGTGCTACCTATTCATGGGAGAGAACTACACAGAAAAGTTCCCATAAAAATTTAATCTGCTACACTAAAGACCCAATTTAACATCTGTTGCTTAGAATCTGGGTGATCGCATGCGCACTCCTCTGACCTGGTTTTCCGTCTCCCCATTTTCTGCAGGCAGATCTGTAGCTTGCTGGTCAGCCACTTCAGCCTGCTTGCCCTTCGCTCCCCTCTTCCCTTTCAGCTGCACTTTCTTGTCTGCTGCTTTATCCTAAAACAAGAAACATTTTAATAAACTTTGCATTTAATTTTGACTTGATGCAGAGTGCACCCACAATGGGTCTCTTTGACACCTCACAGTCTCGACATTAGACACCTTGAGATCCACCCCAACAAGGACACAATGTATGCTGTGGAGTCCTAAATCTTGTCATTAGCTGGGATTAAACCTTAAGACTGTGCTGCACTTCTCCACAGCAGAATTACCACACACGAAAGATTAAATGCAAAGGCCATGTAACCCTACCAGGCCCCCAAATTCTTCTAAGCATGAACAATCGAAGTGCCACCCAACAGCCATTGTCCTGACAAGGCTTGTACCCACATGTGTAAGACCACTCGCCTTCATGCACCTTCCTCTCAGTCATGCTCACTATCCCGCCACAGTTCCTCCCTTGCTTGATACCATGAGTAACTACAAAGATCAGTTTTTGAGTTATTTTCATTTGGGTGTTTGAAGAATCTGAAAAGCATAGGTGTTATTATCAGGAGGATATAACTTGAAACATTAAGTTCAAAACTAAGCCATTAGCAGTAAGAAACAGTATTTCTGGATCCCATCTGTCTTACAGAAGCAGCTCTCATCTTCACAGGCTGTGGCACAACCACAGGGTCTGCATGTATGTCACAACCCATGCTCATTAGGTAAGAGAGAGGAAGGAAGGCAAAACACTTACCTACTCCCCCCTCAAAATTAGAAAATGATTACACTGCTGCAGCAAACCTACTTAAGTCAAGCCTAAAACTGCTCTCATCTAAAACTATAAACAGCTCAAAATATATACAGACTTACGAGGGAAACAGGTACTAATGCCCAAGTTTATACATAGAGAAAAGGTGGGGACAGAAATGTGCAGACACTCTTGAGACCCTCAGACATAGTGCTCAGGTCAGGATGCCTCTCTGGCCCCAGAAAGTCTAGTCCACATTACCACCATTCGTTGAGGCTGTATTTGAAAAGACCACAAACTAGGACTTGAGAGAGAGACAGTTCACTGGCTAAGAGTACTCAGCTGCTCTCCCAGAGGATCCATGTTCAATTCCCAGCACTCACTTGGTGGGAAACTGTTAATTCTAATTCCAGAGGTCCTCTTTTGGCCTCCAAAATGCACCTACATACACGCAGGCAAAATACCCACAAATATTTAAAGTAAAACATCAACTAACTATAGGGAAAACAGTTCAATTTTTTATTCTGCTCAATGTCCTGGGGTGGGGGGAAGACTTTACTTTTAAACAATGTGCATACACATAGATCTGTGCATGCTCAGGCTGAGCCTGCAGAAGCCAGAAGGGGTTATCAGATCCTCTTATCCCTTGGAGCTGTCACTCAAGACTCAGGTCCCTCTGTAAGAGCATTGTGCATTCTTAGCCAGTGAGTCATCTTCGGCTCATAAAATGCTTCTGAGTTCTTTTTTTTTTTTTTTTTTTAAAGGCTTGTATTACTGTATGAGTGTTTTGCACGTACGTATGGGCACCGTGTGCCTGCAGCTGGAGATTAGAAAAGGGCATGAATCCTCTCTGGACTGGAGTCACAGATGTTTTTGAGCTGCCCTGTGGGTGCTGGGAACTGAACTCAGGTCGTCTGCAAAGCCCTGTTGCTGCGGGTGAAGGAACGTGCCATACTTTACCCAGCCGCCCCCACCCACGTTCCAGAAACCTCCTAAACACAACTTCAACTAAGCGGCCTTCCCTGATCACCAGTTCGAAGCTTACCTTTCCCGCGGCTTTTTTTGGCTTCGCGTCCACCTTGGCAGGGGCGGGCTTCTGTCAAAAGATAAATTAATAAAGGGAGGGGGTGTGAGGCGCTGAGCGGGCGAGCTGGGCCCGGGCCCGCTCGCTCCCGCCCCGAGCGCGGTACTTACGGCCGACAGCCTCGCGGAGCGGCGCTTGGGCTGCGGAAAGAAAGACGGGGTGAGCGACGCGGTGAGCGACACCCCCGGCCGCCCCGACCCGCCCGGCCCACCCGAGGCCCGCGCTCACCTCCGCTTTCGCAGCTCCATCTGCATTAACCTGCAGGAGAAAGCACAGCGGAGAACAATGCGGCCGCGTGACGTCACGCCCAGCCGCCCGCGTCCCCGAAGATTCCAGAACCCCTCAGACCCCAACCCTGCGGGCGCCGCGGCCCCGCCGCGCTCACCTTCCTCTTGGGCATCGTGGCGGCGCGGGGTGGGAGACGCGTGCGACGCCGGATCTGTCACGGAGCTGCACTGCCTAGCCGCCACCAGACGAACTGCTGCGACCCGTCGCGGGGGCGGTGGGAGAACCGGATGGAACCGGATTGGGGCCCGCCCCCTCTCCCCCGCACCTCCCCGCCGGCCGGGCCGCCCCCAGCCCCCATTGGCTGTTTAGGCCCACCGCGCCCGCCAGCGCCGCAGCCCGTACCCCGAATAGGCGCAGCGGGCTGTCACTCCGCCGCATCGCCCCGCCCCCCGGGCCCCCCACCCCGCGGGCGCGACCCCGGCCGAGGGGCGGGCCGGAGCCGCTCGACCCCGCTAGGTAGTTTGTTTGAAGCCGACAGCAAAAGTGCGGTCTGCGCGCTGATTAGTGGGGACGTATCACGTGCCCGCCGCATCGCTGTCCCACAATGCCCCGGACACCAGGCACCCGCCCGCGGGGTCCGCTCGGAGACACCTTGGCTTTGGGAATGCCTAGGCCGGATTTGCTAGTAGCCGCGGGAAGCGCAGGCACAGGCAGTAGTGCGCAGGCGCGCGCGGGCCGGCGGCGCAGACTCATCTTGTCCTACGCGCCTTTACCAGCCTATTTTTAGGCAACTGTCTGTTTTAGAGCTTGCAGCTGTCAGGATCTCCTGCTCGCCCCTCTGCATTGTACCCCGTCCTGTGTTCCAGTGTGTGCAGGAATCGCATCGGCCCCTTCCAGACCCGGTGCTTCGTGCAGCGGCGTGGGTTTGAGCTCCGACTTCCAGATTGCACCTTTTGTTTAAGGAAAGCAGTAAACATTTGAGTACACCTTGAGAAGGCAGACAGCAGGCTGGGTAGTGGAGTCCCACCTGCAGCCGTATTACAATTGAATTACAATTCAATTGTAAGAATTATCATATATGTCTTTGCCTACTATAAAATTTGTATGTAGGATAGGGAATTGATATCATTTATCTCTTGCACCGTTTAAGGTTTTTAGACAAATGTTTTAATTCCCGGACCCAGTAAACCCTTGCTTTCCCAAAGGCCGACTGCTGTATTCCAGGGATTAAATGGCTTGAAGCACTCACACTTTGTCGTTGGAGCTGCAACCCCGTTCCCTTCATCTCCTGTGGCCCATGTCTTTTCATGCTTACCCGACTGAGTTAAGACTGAGGTCCTATGCCAACTAGTGGGGGAAAGACATTGATAACACCTGAGTTAAAATAAAAACCAAATACACCTCCTGTCCTTGTGGTTTTTATCTTCTGATTGTATCCTCTTAAAAATAAAGATTGCTCTTACAGGAAGGCCACCAGAGATGACCACTCAGACACAGTTTATAGCCAATTGAAAGTCTTTATTTCTCAGGATAGCCAGGGCTACATAGAGAAACCCTACCTCAGATGACAAAGTCTATTCCAGAGGCTGATACTCCAGGACTTAAGTGTAGCCCGGAGCATTTAGACCAAGGGGCTTTTGAAGGCAAAAGCTACATCTTGTTGTCTCCGAAGCTTCAGGGGGAGGTTTGCACAAGCAAGCAGTTGAACAGGAGCTAAGGTGAGTTAGGTGGGGGCATCTTGGCCTCTGGTCCTGGAATAGAGCTGGGCAGTTTTCCAGAGGATTCTCCATCAAGGAGATCAGATTCTAGTTAAATCTGAAATGGCCTGAGCAAGAATACAAGATGGAGGAACCCCTGTCCTGTCCTGTCACACTCATGTAAGATGGAGGAACCCCTGTCCTGTCCTGTCACACTCACATCTAAGATGGAGGAACCCCTGTCCTGCCCTGTCACACTCACATGGAAGATGGAAGAACCCCTGCCCTGCCCTGTCACACTCACATGTAAGCTGGAAGAACCCCTGTCCTGTCCTATCACACTCACATGTAAGATGGAGGAACCCCTGTCCTGTCCTGTCCTGTCACACTCACATGTAAGCTGGAAGAACCCCTGCCCTGCCCTGTCACACTCACATGGAAGATGGAAGAACCCCTGCCCTGTCCTATCACACTCACATGTAAGATGGAGGAACCCCTGTCCTGTCACACTCACATGTAAGATGGAGGAACCCCTGTCCTGTCCTGCCCTGTCACACTCACATGTAAGATGGAAGAACCTCTGCCCCATCTTGCCCTGTCACATGCGTTGTCTAGAGATGTCAGCTGGAGTAATAGCCTCTTTCTTTGTGACCTCTAACAAATCGAGTGGGGTTACTATATGAAAAGGTTTTAACTTTAGGACTGGCTAGAATTGTAGAGAAAGAAAAGTCATAGCAATGCTTGGAGTGATGTTGAGAGCAGGCCCACTAGCCATCATTTGGTAGCAGATGAGGCAAGATGAGTTGATAACGAGCAACGGATAGGAAAAATAATCTATCTAGATACCTCATTAGCATAGAGAGCTCCAGGTTTTTATGCTCCTTGACTGATTGCCATGGTCCTCAGTGGGGTATCGTGGTTATCTTGTCCAGAGGAAGTAAAGGTAGGCAGGGAGAAGCCCCACTCCTACAGTTCTGAAATTTGAGATTCACGAGGTCTGAGCTCACTCAACCTTACCAGTTCTTCTGTCTGGACTCCACAGTCTCCCACAGGGAGAACAACTGGAAAAGGACTGGAGCTCAGGTTTTCTCTAGGTGTAGCTTTTTAAAAACCCTAAAAAAGGCTCACCATTGGGGGGGGGGGTCTGAGTTTGAGGCATAAATTTGTATAGAATACCTATCTGCATCAGGCATTGTGAAGATCCTGGGGGAGAAAGAATGGGGGCAGGGGGAGTGAGCCTGGATGCCAAGCTCTGAGGTTTGTTATTGAAGGAATCTCAGGTCTCAGCCTAATTTTAAAATTAAATTCTCCAGAAACGTGCTCTGGGAGAAGTGCATTCCAAAGACTTACACACATTCCAGGAAGGGCCCAAGATAAGAGAACTAAAAGGTTATCAGGAAGCTGGGGCCTTAGTGCAATCAACCTGGTTAAACAGGCACTATGGTAAGATAGACTTAGCTAACACTCATTGTCATAAGATAATGTGCAAACATGTGTTGCCAAGAGCAGTCAGTCGTTTGAGGTCAGCCTTTGTGGTTAGCATTGTCTAAGAGGTGACTGTAAGATTGTCCTCTTAAACCCTGTGAAAACCATATAAAAACTGCTCTTAGCTTTAGCTCAGGGTTCCTCTAGCCTGCGGGCAGGCGGTTGGGGACCCCGGTGCACTGCATCAAAAAAATAAAATAAACCTCTTGCTTTTGCATCAAACCCCCTGTCTGTGAGTGTTTCTGTGGGAGTCTTCCCGGTTTGGTTCTTCGGGTCCAACATTATAAAGCAGGAAAGAAAATATACAAGCTGTGTTGAAGGCATGACATCCAATTGATGGTGATGTTGAGAGCTGATTGGATTGCACGGCAGTGACCTCTATGGATGAATTCACTGATGAGAGTGTAGCTGGGTGGGCTTTTAGGAGGTGAGGAAATTTTCCTTATTGGAGGAAAATATCACTGGGAGCAGGCATGAAGGTGCATCTGTTTGCTCTTGATGTCTGCTAGGCAGGCTCCCTCTGGTGCATTCCTGCAGCCATGATGTTCTGCCTCATCTGGTCCCAAAACACCACAGCCAGGTGACTTTGGACTGAAGCCATGAGCCAAAATATTTTCCCCTTTGTTTTTTGTCACAATTGAGTACTGTGAATTTAACACACTATTAAAAGAAAGATGTCAGCCCCACAGTACTGTGCGTAAGCATGCACAGGGTGTGTGTGTGAGGGGGGGTGGGGTTAAGGATACAAAAGTCTTGGGGGCAGGCGAGATGGCTCAGTAGTTAAGAGCACCTCCTGCTTTTCAGGAGTTCATGAGTTCAAATCCCAGCAACCACATAATGGCTCACAACCATCCGTAATGAGATCTGATGCCCTCATATGGGTGTCTGAAGACAGCTACAGAGTATTTTGGGCCGGAGGGAGCAGGGCCTGAGCAAGCGAGTGGGGACAGAGGGAGCAGGGCCTGAGCAAGCGAGTGGGGACGGAGGGAGTGGGGCCAGAGCAAGAGGGAGAAGAGAAGGGGGAAAAAAGGCTACAAAGTCTCAATTATACAAGATAAGTCTTGTATCTCTATATACAACATAGTGGGTATAGGTAAAGGAATTATAGTCTTCTTTAGAAGATTAAAAAATATATAGTATATGGATACACACCTGTGTGTACAGGTGTACAAAGGAGTCAGAGGTATTGTGCAAAAACAGAAGAAGGTTTTCTTCCTGGCCACTTGGTTCCCAGAAGTAATGACTCTGAGACTAATTATTTATTAATAAATGCTTAGGCCATGAGCTTCGGCTTGCTGTCGGACTTGCTATTAACTTATTAACTTATCCTTTCTATCCTCACCTGGGTCCAGCTACTTTGCTGGTTTCCTCTCCTTGTCTTATGTCCTTCTCCACAGTGTTCTTGGGGTGAATCTCCCCTTCATTCTATCCCGAGTTCAGTTACCTGCTGGTATACGACTGTCTCCTTAGCATTCTGGGTGAATCTTCCGCACCTCTGACTATTTCCCAGAATTCTCTCTCTGCCTGCTGGATGCCCCACCTCCTATTCTCTGCCTCAGCTCATTGGCCTCAAGCTTTTTTGACAGGTGATGCTTAGATTCTCTTTTCAGTATGGATTCCCCTGGAGCTGGAATTCCAGGTGGTTGTAAGCCACTCCTTGTGGTTGCTGGGAACACGATTCCAGACCTCCACAAGAGCAGCATGCCCTCTTTAACTGCCAAGACATCTCCAGAGTCCTCACAGAATAGAGCTGACTGTGTGAAGTGATCTTATCACAAAGATCACCCATGAGGGGATGACTCAGAGCAGGAAGTGATGGGACGTTATGGCCCTGGTTGGTGGTTGTTGTCCATGGTTCTGAGGTGGAATGTACTGGGTGAGATGAACTGTGTCTTTAAGGGAGCTGGTGTGTGGGGAGCCAACAGAAGGCAGCTATCATTTTTGCAGCCATCTTGAGCCATATATCCTGACAAGAGACTTGTTTACAACAGCCTACAACAGCTGAGCACACTCTGATAACATCTTGCTTTAGATACCCAGGATCTTCCCTTGGGTGTGTGAGACTTAAAGGTGTGATTTAGCTGTGAGACATATAAAAGGCGAGAGGCAGACAGGAGAAAGGAGTAGGAATTTGAGACTCGAGACAGGCAACTATTATTAGACAATTACACTTGGACTAGACACTTGGAAGAAATAACTTGGAACTGGGAACGAGACTAGCAATTTAGGACTGGGATTAGGACCTGAGACTTGGTACTAGGAACTAGGGACTCAGAGAGAAGAAGAGAGACTGAAGAATAAACGGGATTGAATAACACTCTGTCTGGTCTCCATTCCTCGCGTCAGTCCTCACCCTCTCTCTTGCTGAACCCCCCTCCCCCCCCCACCCCCCCCCCCTGCGGACTGGAGCAGCCTGGGGCAGTGCAGGCTCTAACAATTTACCCCCCAAGGCTTTTGGCAGTGCGGGTTCCAACATTGACAGAGCAGTCCTCGGTCCTCGACATTTTGGCCCCCAAGCATGGGGCAGAGCGGTTCTCAACACTGATGCACAAGAAGATCGGGTACCCAGGAAGATCAGGTACCCAAACAGTAGTAGCAAGGCACTGAGAGCAGTAGCCTTTGGTGTCTAAAGACTGTAGTGGCAACAGTGAGTTGCTTGTGGTAGCGATGACCAGTGTGTGTAGACAGCAGAGAGGAAAGGAAGTGAGTTTATGTCATGGATAGGGTTCCCGAGTACAGCTCAGCCTATGACATGGGTATGAGAGTGTGGCTGCCAGGATAATGTAGGCAAAGAACAGCACAGGTATTAGCTACAGAGATGAAGGCATCAGTGGTAGATGTGGGATCTGGAATACATTTTGGTGGTGGGAGCTGACAGGTCTCTTCAGTGGGCTGGATGTGAGGGAGAAAAGAGAAGTGTTTGGCCATGAGTCATAGAACTCAGATTAGGGCCAACAATAAGAAATGGGTCATCTCTAACAGGAGATTGTTCCAAGACTATATTGGGTTCTGAATTTGGAACAGGATTGCAGTCCTGGGTTCCCAAGCACTTTCCTTGTAATTATAAGTAAGCATGTGTGTGTGGGGGTACGTTTGTGCAGAATGTGGGTTCCCACAGGGACCAGAACAGACTGTCAGATCATCTGGAGCTGGGATTACAGGTGGTTGTGAGCCACCCAGTGTGGGGGGAGGGGTAGGAACTGAACTCAGGTCCTATGCAAGGGCAGTACATGCTTTAAAAACTGAGCCATCCGGGCTGGAGAGATGGCTCGGTGGTTAAGAACATTGGCTGTTCTTCCAGAGGTCCTGAGTTCAATTCCCAACAACCACATGGTGGCTCACAACCATCTGTAATGGAGTCTGATGCCCTCTTCTGTTGTGTCTGAAGACAGCCACAGTGTCTTATTTTTAAAAATAAGAAATATTTTTTTTTTTTAAAAAACTGAGCCATCCTTCCAAGTCCTTTCTTAAAGACATGGTTGTTAAGTGCTGTCTACGCTCATCTCAGAATCCTAAGCTCATGTAATTATTTCCCTCACTGAGCTTTTTGAATGCTTGGGACAGCAAGTGTGTGTGTGTGTGTGTGTGTGTGTGTGTGTGTGTGTGTGACCATGCCCTGCATTCCCTCTTTCCTGTTTGATGGCTTCATCTTTGGGCTAGAAAGGGAACTCTTTGTCATACCCAGGATACAACATGTGAACATAGAATTGCTCTTCCCAGAACCTCAGTAGTCTATTGTCCTGACTCACTTCCAAATCCAGTCTGAACACTCAAGGAGAACAGGACACAAACTAAATAGGCTCACCCCTGGACCTGAACCACAAGTTGAGAACGTGCAAATCTGAACCAAAGGAGGCCTCTGTCAGAAGGGCAGGAGTGGGATTGTTGGCTGGCGTCAGCGGTATTTGCTCAGCAGGATGGAAGGGGAATCAGTAAAAAATACTAGGATTTCAGGGGAGGCAGGTGGGTTTGTGTTTATACACTGAGTCGAAAGCAGAGCATTCAGGGTCCAGTGGAGACAGTAACATGCCCAGGACCAGTAATGATGGGATAGCTTCATGGGCAGTGTCTTAGTTAGGGTTTTACTGCTGTGAACAGACACCATGACCAAGGCAACTCTTAAAAGAACAACATTTAATTGGGGCTTGCTTACAGGTTCAGTCCATTCTCATCATGGTGGGAAGAATGGTAGCATCCAGGCAGGCATGGTGCAGGAGGAGCTGAGGGTTCTACCTCTTGTTCTGAAGGCAAACAGAAGACTGGCTTCCAGGTAGCCAGGAAGAGGGTCTTAAAGCCACCGCGACACACCCACCCCAACAAGGCCACACCCCTCCATCAAGGCCACACCCACTCCAACAAGGCTACACCCTCTAATAGTAGTACCACTCTCTAGGCAAAGCATATTCAAACCACCACAGAGAGCAAGGCTGAAGAGGAGACCTGGAAACAGTTCCAGTCCCTGCTGTGCATTCTTGCCACTGTGAAACCCTCTGTCCCTGTGGTGGAGGCTGCGGATAAACAATGGTAGGTGTGAGTCAGGTCAAGCCTGTGTGTAAAAGAAATGTCTTGAAGGGAGGTGTAGCTCAGCGCTTGAATGCTGACTTCACTCTGATAGCTTAGCTGCTGCAGAAGTTCAGGAAGCTAGGGATGCAAAGGAGAGTGAAACCCCTGGGGCCAGATGGCTCCAGAGTAAAAATGCTTGTAGTGCAAGCTATCAAGATGAGTTCAGCCCCAGGATCCATGCCAAAAGCTGGATGTGGTGGCACACGTGTCATCTCAACACTCCTAGGTAAGATAGGTGGCAGCAACAGGACCGGTCTACGTTTGCAGGCCAGTTAGCCTGGCGTACAAAGTGAGAGAAACAGCTAGAGACACCCTGGCTCAACAAGGATGGGAGGAGAAAACTGACTCCCAAAAGCTACCCTCTCTGACCTCAGCACGCGCTATGGTGCGCGCGCGACACACACACACACACACACACACACACACACACACACACACACACACACTCACACACACACACACACAAATAAATTAAGGGCTGGCAAGATGGCTTATCGGATAAATACAGTTACCACCAAGCCTGATAGCATGTTAGCCTTTCTTCTTGGCTCCGCCCAATAGTTACCTAGCAACAGCCTGTTTGACTCTCTCTGACCTCCCTCCGTCCTCAGTCTCTCTCTCTCTCTCTCTCTCTCTCTCTCTCTCTCTCTCTCTCTCTCTCTCTCTCTCTCTCTCTCTCTCTCTGCCTGTCCGTGTTTTTCTGTCTCTCTCCCTCGCCCCACCCCCACGCACGTGTTCCAGGCCACCCTCCTCTCTCTCTCTCTCTCTCTCTCTCTCTCTCTCTCTCTCTCTCTCCTCTCCCTCCCTCTATCCCTCCCTCCCTCTTCCTTTTCCTCCTCTTACCTTCGCCCTCCCCCTTATCCTTCCCCTCCCTCTCCCTCCTTATCCCTCTTTCCTCCCCTCCCCCCATGGACTCTTTCTGGTCTTTTTTCTCTTTATCCCTCCCTCCTTCTCCACGTATTCCTGACCCACCTCTCCTCTCCTCCCCTCCCCCATCTCTCTCTTTGTGTCCCCTGTTCCCCCCCTTCTTTGCCTCTACTCCCTTCTTATTTTCTTTTTTTCCTCTTATTTATTTATTTAGACAGGGTATGGCATGAACTTATTATGTACACCAGGCTCGTCTTAATTTACAGAGATCCACCCGAGATTCTGTGCCCTAAGAGCTGGAATTACAGGCATGTGCCACACACTGGTCTCTTTTCTTTTTAAAAAATCGATTTCTATGCTTAACCTTTTTTTCTAAACAGTCTATCGCATTTATGGTTGTTTTATAACACGAAGTCTGCCAGACTTCGATCAAATCGTTCTGTCCTGCCTCCAAATACGGGATGGAAGGATTCCTTTCATTCTTCGTTTCTACTCAACATGGCTCAAAGGAGGATCACTTCCTCAAAAGAGCAGCATTTAATACTCAAGAGAAAAAAAAATCACTTACTGCTTCCGGAGGGCCTGCGACAAGTGTGGGTCTTGTTGGCTCCTGTAAACTGACTGTAAAGTCAGAGGCAGGACATAGACATGCTTACCTGAGGTGGTCTAAGGGATGATGGTCCAGTCAAACCTGGAGCAGAGAGCTGCCGTAAGTTTAACCCAGAATTGTGATTTTCAGCCTTGACCAGAATGGCAAAAGTGAAATTTCCTTGTTGTTGTGAGACAGGGTCTTACATTGTAGCCCACGATGGTCTCAGAGTCAATATCTCCCGCCTCAGTCTCTTGGAGGCTGGGCTTCTAGGCATGTACCACTGTGTCTGGCAGCAAAATGTTCTATTGAGAAACATACTCTTTTATTTATTTATTTATTTATTTATTTATTTATTTATTTCAAAACACTTTATCAGTATTTGTATATACATATATACTTATACATGTATACATATATAAACAATAATTAAATAATAAGATGTATTTAAAAAGTATGGTGGGTTGGGGAGAGTGAAAGGAAGCAGAGAAAGGGGAAAATTATGTAAATACAGTGCTCATATATAAAATTCTCAAAAAGGAATTCAGTTTTTAAAAATGTTCAACAGATTAACTAGCATTTTACAATATGAAAATAAATATGACCTATAATTATGTTGAAGGACATTTTAACTCATTACAAACTTTGAAGTTTAAAATGAAATTAATAAAAATTATTTGACCCAGCATACTAACAAAAACCACAATAATGTTTTATAATTCAAAGTATTTCTGAGAATAAGAAAATGGATTGTCAGGAGCTAAGTCGGCCGAGCCGGGGGACACTGTGTGTTATTTCTTTTTTTTTTAATTATCAAATCATAAGTTTTTACTTTTTAACACAGGGGTTATAAACAGGAAAATACAGGATGTGGGGAAGAGGATGACACAGGAACATAGGTATTCAGGGGAAGTACAGATATCTTTCAGAACAGGGTATCAGCTAGGTGAAGGTCCAGGGGTCAGGTCACTATGACTCTGCCTATGATTCACTTGTCCTTATCTAATTTGGTACTATCCGCCAAGGCTGCCTATTTACAAGGTTTTGACTACTCAGGCTGGTAGATTTCCACAAAAGCTGCCTGTTTATAATAGTTTATAGCCATCTGTTTCAGTGTTTTTCCATAGAGACCCAAGACTTTGTGTTAGCAGGCATGAATGTCAGGCCTATTGCTGATTTTAGGCTTATGGCTGATTTTAGGCCTTCAGTGTATAAGTAGGGCTGCCCCTGACAACTCCTCCCTTCTCCAAGTATAGAAGGGCTATGGAGATTTTAATCTTGCCAAGGCAGGGATAGAGGCCTGACCTCCAGTAATTAAAGGGGACCTTGTAATGGCTCCAGTCCTCCTGTCGTTGTTCAGTGAGGCATGAGGGCCATATCTGTCCCGATGTCTTTTTCCTGGAGAGGGGATACTTTTGACATCAACCCCTATGCAGTCAGGCTTGTCCCTCAGGGAACCCAGAAACATATTTTCAACAGATAGATAATCTGATAGCAAAATCTATTCAGATACATTATCATAAGTTAGCTATGGAGGATCACAACACTCTAGATGAAGTTGTTACTCTATCCAGGGTGTTCCCAAGTCCCATCTTCACCCAATCTAAAAGAGGGGACTTCTGCCCCTAGACCAAGCAGAGAGGGGCCACCCAGAACCCCCTCTGTCTGGCGATCTGAATTCTTGCTTAGGCTGCGAGGCTAAGCACTGCAAGAGAATATAAATAAAAGCTAAAAATATGTTTCTGAGAAACATATTCTTATACAGAGAAAAGGCAAATATACTTGTGAATCCTTTCTTGGGACTGTTTGGAGACTTTGCTCTGGTATAAGGACAGCTAACAAAACAAAGGGACAGAAATAACTTTTCCTCACCAGGTGGTGGTGGCGAATGCCTTTAATCCCAGCACTCGGGAGGCAGAGGCAGGTGGATTTCTGAGTTCGAGGCCAGCCTGGTCTACAGAGTGAGTTCCAGGACAGCCAGGGCTACACAGAGAAACCCTGTCTCGAAAAACCAAAAAGAAAAAAAAAAAAAAAAGAAAAAAGAAATAACTTTTCCTCATAGTGAAGAGACATAGAATGTGGTTTCTACCTTAACACCTTTTCATTTTTCCCTTTCAGAACAGGGGTGGGAGAGATGGCTCATCAGTCAAGAGCACTTGTTCTTGCAGAAGACTCAGGTTCTGTTCCTGAACCCTCATCTGGTGGCTCACAACCAGATAACTCCAAAGATCCAGCAGCCTCTCTGGCTTCTACCAGCACACATGTAGTTCACGTACCTACACTCACACATACACATAAAACGACAACTTAAAAAAATCTATATATCATTTGTATGAGTGGTTTTTTTTGCCTGTATATATGTTTATGTACCGTGTGCATACCTAGTGCCCACAGAGATCAGAAGCAGGCATCAGATCCCTTGGGATTAGAGTTACATATGGTAGTGTACCATTCTGTGGGTGCTTGGCATGAATCTGGGTCCTATGTAAGAGCAACAGGTACTTTTAACTGCTGAGCTAACTCTCTAGCCCCCCCCCCCCCATAAAACATTAGATTAAAAATAAATAGAAACTAAGAGGTCTGGAGAGAGATGGTTCAGTGGTTAAGAGCACATACTGCTCTTCCTGAGGACCTGAGTTTGATTCCCAGCACCCACCCACATCAGGTGGCTCACAACTCCCTGTAACTCCATCTCCAAAGAAATCACATCCCTCTGATCTTGGTGGGCACTTGTGTTCATGTGCACATACACATGGCTGAAATAGCAAAAGTAAATATTTTTTTAAAAAAGAAATAAAGGGCTGGAGAGATGGCTCAGTGGTTCAGAGCACCAAGTGGGCTTCCAGAGGTCCTGAGTTCAATTCCAGGCAACCACATGGTGGCTTGTAATGGATTTGGTGCCCTCTTCTGGTGAGTCTGAAGAGGGTGACAGTGTATTATATATACACACTCACACATGCATATATATATATATATATATATATATATATATATAATCAATAAATAAATCTTTAAATAGAATCTTTAAAAGAAATAAAATCACCATGTAATTGGTAGAAATATATGTAACCCAAAGCTTTTCCTGCTAATTGAATGTAAGTGTTGTGGATTAATATTCATTATTATGTGTGTTTGGGGAAACCCTCCTGTTCTTTGTTTTGAGACAATTTTGGGTTTCAGCAGCACCAGGCTATGTGCTCTGCTAGCCTTACTGAGCTTGTACAAACACCATACATTTAGGTTTGCACTAGAAAGGGCCTTTTTTTTTTTTTTTTTTTAAATGTAAATGCACCTGTCCCGCTAGTTGCCTACCAAAGTCCTCTTTCTATCAGTGACTCTAAGTAAGATGTGAGGTCCTGCCCTGGTAGATTAGTCTGGTTTGCTTTTTTCTGTTACACATGTTTAAATTCACACTGCAGCAGAAGACTTTCTCATTTCTGATTGGCCGGGTTTTAGGATGTACTGTAGGCAAAGGAAGTTAGAGGCTGTATTTGTTGTTACTGATTTGTTTATTTTTTGTTTTGTTTTGTTTCAATTTTGATTTTTAAAAAAGATGTATTTATTTTATGTATGTGAGTACACTGTAGCTGTCTTCAGACACACCAGAGGAGGGCATCAGATCCCATTACAGATGGTTGTGAGTCACCACGTGGTTTCTGGGAATTGAACTCAGGACCCTAGAAGAGGAGTAGTCAGTGCTGTTAACTGCTGGGCCATCTCTCCTGACCTTAATCTTGAATTTTTAACATCTTCTAATTATTTGTGTTTGTGCGTGCACATGCACATGTGTGTGCAGACTTCTCAAGGCCAGAGGTTGATGTTCAATGTCTTACTCACTGGGATCTGGACTCATTGATTCAGTCAGGCTCGTTGGCCAAGGAGCCCCAGAAACCCTGTGTCTTAGTTAGGGTTTTACTGCTGTGAACAGATACCATGACCAAGGCAACTTTTATAAGGACAACATATAATTGGGGCTGCCTTACCGGGTCAGAGGTTCAGTCCATTATCCTTAAGGTGGGAACATGGCAGCATCCAGGCAGGCATGGTGCAGGAGGAGCTGAGAGTTCTACATCTTCATCTGAAGGCTGCTAGCAGAATACTGACTTCCAGGTAGCTAGGATGAGGGTATTAAAGCCCATGACCACAGTGACATGCCTACTCCAACAGGGACACACCTTCTAATAGTGCCACTCTCCGGGTCAAGCATATACAAACCATCACACTACCCTAGCTGCATGTATGTTATAGTATATGCACCACTGATTTTGCTAGCATCTTGTCTCACCAGGAACAAAGTGGTCCTCTGGTGCAGTGGGGACCTGGTTGATACTTTCCTCTTCATTCTAAACAGCAGAGACTTGGGACTGAAGAGCAAGTAGGTGTGGGGGATCAAGGGTTTGTGGGGAGCGAGAGACTCAGACACATTGCCATAATTTCTCATGAGGCTGCCTTTCCTTAATTCACCTAAATCTTAAGTGTGTACAGCGTCTGGCAGTCTGCCTGCAGCCTGGGGTAGTTCAGCTGGAAGGAAAGCTTATGGAGTGGCAGTCTTCTCGTCAGCATGCCCTTTCATGGAGATAATTCAGTCCACTGCTGATGGTAGAACCACAGGCAGTATTTCTATAAGTATCTTGTTCTCAGACTAACAAGGCAGAAAAGACAGCCAACTATCTTTCACTTTATTTACCATATGTAAATGAACCGGGGTTCTTTTGTTATGAATACTCATTATTGTCTAAATTTAGATAGTTCTATTAAAAGGTCACTGTAAACTTTTTCTTTGATCGTGCTGAGGATGGCTGGTACCTAAGATTTCCTCACATGTTTGGCAAGTCTCTACCAGTCACTAAGTGATATCTTTTGATTAATAAACTCATCTTTTAGGATTACAATTTTCTACATTGTTCGTGTTTATTAGTGCTTAGATTTAAAATGTAGACGAATCATTTTACATGCAACACCGGGTTAGAAAACATTTTTAGTAGTTACCTGTTATGATAAAGTAACTTTCTGTTCATACAGAGGCTTACCCTAAAAGAAATTTATTCAAGAATGAAGGTGCGTTAGTTAACTCAGTAAGAATGTAAGTAGTTTTCGGTTACTACACTCAATCATAGTTTGCTAAAAGCTGTTTAGCCTCTGCAAGTGGGATGACTACCACCCAGCTATGAAAGCCGGGAAGGCGAAAGGCGAAGACAGTGCTAAGTAACACTCCGTGCTGCCCCCTAGAGGAGGTGTAGAGTGTGAGCACTGTGGCCTCTGATGCTGGGTCCCGCCGTGTTGTCGTAATCGCGGTGCACTGGTGCAGGCGCAGTTGACGACGCTGTCTTCCAGCCAAGACCGTAGCGGGGCGGGGCTGCAGTGCGCAGGCGCAGTAGATGACGCTGTCTCCCAGGCGCTGCCGTAGCGGAGTACGGCTGCAGTACGCAGGCGCAGTTGGCGACGCTGGCTCCCAGGCACCGCCGTAGCGGAGCAGGGTTGCAGTGCGCAGGCGTAGGCGAGCGCGGAGGCGCTGTCACCATGGCGCTGCAGTAGCGGTGCAGGTGCCTGGGATCCAGAATGAGCGCGGCCGAGACGGACCGCTGGGCGTGGCTGCTGGTGCTGAGCTTCGTGTTCGGGTGCAACGTGCTGCGCATCCTCCTGCCGTCCCTGTCCTCGTTTGTAAGTAGCTGCCGGAGGCCGGGGAGCGGCCGAGCCCGGGGCCTTGAGCAGTCCTTGCTGCATGCTCTCTTCCTCCAGATGGCTCCGAGCGTCTCACAGATCGCAAATTTGCAACCAGCTCCACTTACTGCATTCTAGAGGTGGGAGGTCCGGAGCCTCGCTTCCCGGCAGAGGAGCAGCCAGGGCCAGGCATCCTTATGGGTACCTGTGCCCGGAGCGGCTGACCCCCCGGTTTAAGTGAGCTCCCTTCTGCTCTATCCGTGAGTACAAGGAACACTATAGAGCAATCTATACAGGCCATACCGTTCTTGCTCACTCAGGTTTCTGTTTATGTGTGTGGGTGTTTTTCCTGCGTGTATATCTGTGCACCGTGTGCTTTCATTGCCAGCAGAGTCCAGAAGAGAGTGTTGGATCTTCTGGAATTGGAGTTACAGACATTAGTTACCTGCCATGTAGGTGCTGGGAACAGAACTCAGGCCCTCTGCAACAGTATTCAGCGCTCTTTCTTACCCACTGAGTCATCTCCAGCCCCAACATATTTCTACATGACTTTTCATCTTTCACTCATGCCTGTATAATGAAGTCTTCACATAATTCCCCAAAGGACTGGATGCAGGAAGGTCAATAAGGATTTTTCTATGTACTGGGAGAGGGCTTGAGGGGCCACTAACTGGGGATGGATGTTTCCACACTCAGTGCCTTTCCTGACCTGCCTGCATATTTCTCTTCATCTGTCTTGTTATCTGTAGCCTTTAACCTTTTTTAAAAACTATTTTTATGTGAGAGTTTTGCCTGAAGAGGGGTCAAGGGAACTCGTAACTTGTAGCTGGCCTGTGTGATTTGTGAGTGAGCCCCCCAACTTTGGGATGTGACACTGTCTGCAGAATGGGGAACACCTAGCAGGCGAGCCCACACATTTGAGACCACAGCAGACATCTGCGTTGTGGGCGGTTGGTAGGAGACACTGAATGTGATGCCATTGTCAGTCATCTGTTTTTCTGGAGAGGCATCTAGTCCTTATCCCTGTAATCCTTTTGTTTGTTTCCGTGATTGTGTCTGGATAGCAACCCCTTGTGGTTATGTGTGTTCTCATTCTGCTTTCTTTTGTAGTTTTATTTTTCCATCTTTTTGTGTGTGTGTGTGTATGTGAAGACTGAGGTCAGTCGGTGTCAAGGATAGTCCTTGGCTACTCTTCTGCCTTATTCATTGAGGCAGGGTCTCTCAGTAAAACCCAGAGGACACAGCCAGGGCTACACAGAGAAACCCTGTTTCGAAAAAACCAAAAAAAAAACCAAAACAAAACAAAACAAAAAAAAAAAACAGAGGACACTGACAGGGCTAGCTTGCTGTGGGGATCCTGGCTCCATATCTACACCCACCTTTCAGGTGGTTCCTCATGCTTGTATATCGAGAACTTTAACCACTGAGACAGATCCCTGCCTTGGGGGTTCCACCTCTTACGTCCCGTGTCTCATTCTCTTTCACCTCACAGTGGAGCTAAGGAAACGGATCTCAGATGTTCAGGGAGGCTGTGTTGGGCTGTCCTCCTCACTGAAGTGGTCATGAGTTTCCAGTAGCTAGCAGGTCGGGAGGAGATACAGATCCTGTCACCAACTCAGGGTCCTCCAGTACACGTTTACCAGACGTGTGTGTTCTGTATTAGTCTCTTGTCACAAAGGATGGGCACTGTAGCTTCACATGCCCGAGTGTTTGCTCTCTGTGCATGGCCATCATTGTTTGGAGGCAATGCTTGGGCCTTGATCTGGGCCTGTCTCAAGTCCTGTGCTGTTCCTGAAGGTTGTATAGCCTCTGCCTTGAACCCACGGAGCTAAAATCCTTTGGCAGTGACACCTGGGGTGGTTGCTGGGTTCAGAAAGACAATGCATTACCATAGGGGAGAGGAGCCTGTCATTGGTGTTTAGAACAGGGAGGACAAATAAGAGATCCAGTTTGCCTGGCTGCTGGGTTTCCAGTAAGGGAGCTTTTGTGAACACTCTGGTGTAAGGAGGGCAGAATACCTCCCCACAGTGCTTAGAGCACCCTTCCCCCGACCCCCAAGCCTCTGATTTGAAGAACCCACTATGACAAATCAATGACAAGAAGGTTGGGTTGAGGCTGTAGAGGGTAGCCTTCTGCACCGTGTTCCTGAGCTTCGGTGCAGTCAGGAGGAGTGCACACCCTCAGTGCAGCAGGAAGGTGGGTGAGGTGCTGGGCATCCAGGTAGACTGAGGACGGCAGTGAACTGTGGTGTCAGTGGGGGAAAAATCTGATGACTTTTGGACTATTTAACTCTCTTGTTGTTCTGGGGCCAAAAGCTGACAGTTTCTGGCTATTAACTCCTGCTGATAGCAGCAGGGGATTAAGAAAATAAATTTAGTTATCTAGGTTCTTAACTCTGACTGGGCTTCTAGATGGCCAGGCCAGAGGCTCTGAGTTCGTTAACTTTTGGTGAGCCAGAGAGGAAGGAAAAGAAAGAAAGTCAGGCATGCACGTAGACACATGTACACTGGATGAAGCAGAAAAGGACTACACCACTGTTTGATTATTGTTCTTAGTTTTTATACCTTCTCAGGATAATTGATTACATTTTTTTCTAAGCATTTTTACATTCCATAAGTTCATAGTAAGTTTAAAGTAATATTTCATGTCATAGATTGATAAGGCTCAAGGCGTTACAGCAGAGTTGCTTACCTGTCTTTCCGTTAAGACTAGTACCCGAGTAAACATTCGTTGTTATGGGGTTACTAGCCCCACAAGTTCCTTATTAGTTTAGAGCAATAGTTATTATGTTGTAAGTTAGCATGATTTTTGTCAAGAGACAAGTCATCTTCCTTGTGTCTTTCTAGTTTGACATCTTATATAGATAGATTAGTCCATCATTTATTTTCTGCACTTGCACCTACAAATAAATTGCCCATTTCAAGTTTTATGACCTCCAGTTACCAGACAGTGCCCTTGTTCCTGACCTTGAAGGAATGCTTTCCTGGATTGTAAATTTGTTCCAAGCCTGCTTTCTTTTCCTAGTGCAATTAGCCCATGACGGATGACACATGAAGGATCACAGTATTTGCAGCTTTTACTCTACAGGGGAGGCTTGCGATTACTTGTCTCAGTTTAGGAGTTCTATAAAATCATGATCAGGAATTAGGAAACCATCAGTTTCTCCACACAGCATTGCTACATGAAAGTACACGTTCATGTTGATCTGCAGAAAATCTGCCCAATAGGGTGGGGTGAATTCTTGTTAATGAAGGAGTCATCAAGCTGTAAAATAGTGGCATATCAACAGTGGGAAGTAATCCTGGGGTGAAGTCTCTAAGGATTCTGCCTCTCAGAGTGCAGCCATTGCAGCCATGGAGAAATGGTGGGCCATTTCCTGAAAACTCACTTGCCATACATAGCCCTTTCTAGACAGCCTCTGTCTGGTGCCTGTGGTTAGCCTGGTTGGAATTTTCCTGAGGGTTCTTCCCTTTAGGTTGGTCATGACATGCATAGTCGAGACTGTCTAATTTATAAAATAAGGGATCCAGTGTTGTCTCAGGAGAAGGGGACATTAGACACACTGTGTGCTCATTCATGGGGAGGGGAATACACTGCTCAGGTGCCCCAGGTGGGTGAGACTCTTCAAAGATTTGCAGAATTCCCAGGACTGGCATGACAGTCCTGGGCTTGTAGTGTGCAGGTGCCCATGCCAAGTTCCTGACAGACCCTGCTCTGCTACCAGTCGCATGTGTACACATGCTTCTGGGGCCTGGCTGGTGTAGCATACTTCTCTCTGCTTGGTCAGTAGTTTTGAAGTTACCCCTTTGCTTTTTGCTCCAAGCCTTAGGTACTCGCATTCCACAGACCAGACTCTGAGCAAAGCCCTTCTTTGGGATTTTTGTTATTTATTTATTTATTATTTACTTATTTTTGAGACAGGGTTTCTTGGCTATCTTGAAACTCACTCTCTAGAACAGACTGGCCTCAAACTCAGAGATTGCCTGCCTTTTATTTATGAGATTAAATGGGATTAAAGGCATGCACCACCATGCTTGATTAGGACAGGATTTTGTATGACTTCCAAGTGTTAGGATGACATAGCAACCTAACAGGATATACTCCTGGGTCTTGACAGAGTGGTGTGTTCTGGGTGATAGGCAGAGTGCTTGGCTGACAGAGCCCCTGTAGGGTACACAAGCAGGGAACAGGCATTTCAGGAGGTGGTTAGCCCCACCCAGGGAGTCACACTAGATGACCCTGGTACTAGTTGTGAGCCTTGCAGATTTCTGGACTTTCTGTGTTTGGGTTTTGGTCTCTACATGTTGGTGACCTGGGTTGGTCATTTTTGAACTTGCCTGAGGAATCCCAGGAGGGTGGAGCTGGGCTGTGCAGGTCATGTCGCCAGCTATTAGACTGTCCCTGGGTCAGCAGTGACAATGTGGCTGCAAGTTAAGTCCTGGACAAATATTATCTATTGGCAGGGTGTGTCCTGGCCAAACTGGACTGAAGCACTGCAGGCAGGAGCACAGTGTACTTGCCCGTGGGCAGCTGACCTCTGGCCACTGGGTGGGAAGAAGGAAGCTGAGATCCTGTCCTTTGCTCCACCTGAGTCATCTGGGTAAAAATTTCACAAACTTAGTGCCTCAGATTGTGAGTAATTCTGCCTCCAGGGCCTTTGTGAGTTGGAATCTTCTGTTTTTCTTCTGAGGTGCACCCACTGTGCCATCACTGGGCTGCAGGTGGCTGGCTTTGAGCCTCTCCTCCTGCAGCTTCCCAAATGATGGGATGACAGGAGCATCTCCATCAGGAACCTAGCTTCCTCCTGCTTCTGTGGAGCCATGGGGAGGCGGCCTGGGGCAAGAGCTGGGTCGTGCGTGTCCAAACCCCTGAGATGAAAAGGAATAAGATTGCCCCCACCCTCTGCCCCTCAGAGGAGCCCAGGGAGTCCAGCAACCATGACAGGCATTGTCTCCTTATAAGGTTGCATTCAGCAGTATCTGAAGTTCCTCCCCATGCATGAGGCTCCTTAGTACCCTGGCCCAGCCAGTGATATGCACTCTCCCCGAGACCCCTGCACACCCTAAAGGTTTAATCATAGCCTTTGTTCTCCCAATTAAACAGGCTGTCTCATTGAAGCCTGCTCCTGAAAGTCTGTTTTCCCCCACTGAGGTCCCCATCCCCAACTCTTCCTCCTTGTCCACCGTCTCCACCCCCTCAGGATCTGCTGGTTGTGACCACAGGTCATACTGCTATAGGGTGGGAAAGCAGAGCCCTAATGACAAGTTCCCTGTTTAAGTATCCTTTATAGAGTCTCTGATTTTTTGTTAAATGTAAAGTTTTTGTATTTATGTATGTATTTAATATGTATTGGTGTGCTGGGTAGTGGTGGTGCACGCCTTTAATCCCAGCACTTGGGAGGCAGAGGCAGGCGGATTTCTGAGTTCAAGGCCAGCCTGGTCTACAGAGTGAGTTCCAGGACAGCCAGGGTTACACAGAGAAACCCTGTCTCGAAACCACCCCCCCCAAAAAAAATATATGTATGTATGTATATGTACATATATATGTATACACACACACACACACACACACACACACACACACATTGTTGTTTTGCCTGCATGAATGTCTGTGTGTGTCAGATTCCCTAGAACTGGAGTTGCAGACAGTTGTGGGCTGCCATGTAGGTGCTAAGAATTGAACCCAGGTCTTCTGGAAGAGGAGCCAGTTCTCTTAACCACTGAGCCATCTCTCCAGCCCCCCAGATTTTTTAAAACTTTATTGATTCTTTGTGAATTTCACATCATGCACCCCAATCCCATTTATTTCCCTGTCCCTTCATATCTGTTCTTTGCCCTTGCAAACCCCCTCAATGAAAAAATAAAAAAATCTTGTTGTGGAAATTATAGTGTGTCTCACAGTATACCCTTTGTCCACACATATTTGTCCAGCACACACTGTAAATGTTGGTTGCAGTGAGTCATTGGTCTGGTTTGAGGCCTCTGGCTTCAGCTACACCAATATTGGATCCTCACTGGGATTCCTCCCGGATGTCCTGTTCTTGCCCTGTGTCATGGAGATGCTGCAGTTTTGGATCTGCAGGACCGGCCGTTTCACATGCTCCCAAAGTTCATAGATTGGGTGGACATTAGGGTGGGCAGGCAAGCTCAAAGCCCTGTCCGCTCTCCTGTACCCACACCGCCAGGGCAGAGTCTACAATACTGACCCGGCTAGCCCTCCTGAGTGCTACGGGTAGCAAGGGTCAGGGTCTACTCTAGGGAACGAGGAGTAGGGAGAGGGGGAGGGGAGTTGATTCTCTGATTTTGAATGATAGCTCTGTGACTTTTTAAACATTATTTTGGCCTTTAAAATTATTTTTTTATGTGAATGATGTTTGGTTTGTGTGTATATTTATCTTTGTATCACCTGCATGTCTGGTGCCCATGGATTCAGAAGAGAGGGTGTTGGATCCCCTAGAACTGGAGTTAGAGATGGTCGTGAACCATCATGTGGGTGCTGGGAACTGTACCCCAATCCTCTAAAGACAAGTACTCTCAATACTGAGAGTTTCTGCCCCTGTAACCATTACAGACTTCTGTCCATTCCTTTTTTTTTTTTTTTTCTCTCCAGGATGGACCAGGCTGAAGTAACTCTCCCTTTGAGTGGAGAACAGTGGGCAGTAGAGAGAGGCAGGTTTGCAAACCCTGTTCCTTGTCCACTGTATAGCCGTAAGGGTGACTCACAGTGCTGGTCCAGCCTAGGGGCTTCAACGTATGGGTTCCTGAGGGGGCCTCAGCTTGTGTGCCTGAACTGTTTGTCTACCATCACTGCTGGGTCAAGGGTTTGGCTCTGGCTGTAACTGAAGTTGCCTTCCTTTGTGGCAAGCAGAGGGGTCCTCTGAGCTAGGGGTGGTGCCATTGCTGTGGGCCAGCTAAGCGTCACATACTTCCTCTTTTCATCTTTAAAACCAGCAGCTATTCTCTTAAGATTGGGCAAGCACGCACATTCAGGGGTTAGCCATACAGTATATAAAAAGCAGTTTCCCCCTGAACCCTTGAAGGTAAGTTGACAGCCTCCGCTCTTCTGCACCTTGGTGAGTGAGCAAAGGTCTGTCTTGGCTGTAATACTGGTGACAGGTGTGTTCAGTTTGAAGGCTTGGTTTGGTTTCCCCTCAGAGAAGAGCAGTGCTGTGTTTGGAGGGTCCTGGACAATGCTGTTACTGCTCATCCACTGGGGTAGTGCTTCCATTTGTTGGTGAGGCAGGTCTCTGGCGATTACTGGCCTGGACTGTACCTTTCTGCACCCCGGCTTCCCCACCTAGTCCTGGGACCCTGACAAGCCTTGAGAGCTGTTGGGTGCCACCTGGTGGCCACCGTTGCACATATCCAGAACACAGCATCTTAGTGAGGAAGGACACTGATACCCGCCTCCTCCCTGCCAGATTTCCAGGGTGCTGCAGAAGGATGCAGAGCAGGAGTCACAGATGAGAGCAGAGATCCAGGACATGAAGCAGGAGCTGGCCACCGTCAACATGATGGACGAGTTTGCCAGATATGCCAGGCTGGAAAGGAAGATCAACAAGATGACGGACAAGCTCAAAACACACGGTGCTTGTCTTGCAGCCACTGATGGTGGGGGTGGGTGGGGGAGGGGGGTGAGGGAAGGGGGTAGGGAGGTGGGGGGAGCTGTCTTCGTGTGTGAATTTGAGGTATATGCGTTACTTCTCCTTATTTGCTGGTAAACCCTTTGCTTTCTAGATCCAGAAATCCTTGTAGATTTTTCTTTAGAGCCAATTCATTCTCTGTAGATTTTCACTTTCAAGGCTGGCACTTTGCTGAGGGAAGTCCAGACGAACACACAGTGGGTCCTCAGGGCACTTGGCACTCTCAGGGGCATGCACACAGTGTGTAGACAGCAAGGAGCAGGTCCTGTGCAAGTGAAGGACAGTGCACACTTGGGTCCCAGTGTTCTATGGCAGTCAGGGAGCTCGCTGCGTTTCACGGCAGCCAGGGCTTCATAGTGAGGCCCTCCTTGTCTGTCTCTCCTTTGGGGCTACACAGTGAGTCCTCCAGAGGGCAGTGTGTCCTGAGAGCCCCTGCTGGGCTGTGTAGAGCACAGGCCTGGGAGGGCTGGACTCCTGCAGGAGGCTCAGAGATGGCGTAGGCTAGAAAATGGGGAGACGCTTTCAGTGACTTCAGGTGCAGTCTGAGTGGTGTCTACTCAAATAATAACATAGCAATCCACCTTTAAATGTAAGGCTTCTCACAGTTACACATTATATGTTGTCCTGTTTGCTGTTTCTAAGTATGTTGATTATGATTAGAATGTGTTTAATAAGGGAAGATAACATTTCCATGTGTTCAGGTGTGTTCTCAATTTTGCAGGATTAATTCATGTTTCACCGTGTTTTTTTCTTTCAGTGAAGGCACGGACAGCTCAGTTGGCCAAGATCAAATGGTTTATGAGTGTGGCTTTCTACGTGCTGCAAGTGAGTGTTGCCAGTGCTCTGCACAGCCGTGACTTTCCCCTTTGTCTGCTTGTGTATGTGCACACATGTGTAGGCACTTTCCCGTGTGTGTATGTGCACACGTGTGTAGACATTTTCCCGTGTGTGTATGTGCACACGTGTGTAGGCATTTTCCCGTGTGTGTATGTGCACACGTGTGTAGGCATTTTCCCGTGTGTGTATGTGCACATGTGTGTAGGCATTTTCCTGTGTGTGTATGTGCACATGTGTGTAGGCATTTTCCTGTGTGTGTTTGTGCACATGTGTGTAGGCATTTTCCTGTGTATGTTTGTGCACACTTGTGTAAGGAGGCCAGCGTTGGCAGGCTCTTTCACTGAAACTGGTAATCTTGTCAGTTTGCCTAGGGCCTGCTGTGGCCTCTGAGACACAGTCTGTGGGTACCATTTATCCAGTCCCCAGCTGTGAATTCCTAAGACTGAAAATAAAAAAGCCTTCCCGGTACTGGTGGTGCTTGCATCCTCCAGGTGGGAAACCAAAAGATTTCCTTTTCTTTTCTGTTTTTTTTTTTTTTTTTTTTTTTTCTTTCAAGACAAGGTTTCTTTGTGTAGCCCTGGCTGTCCCGGAACTGGAACTAGCTCTGTAGACCAGGCTGCCTCAACCTCACAGAGATCACCCTGCTCCTACCTCCTCAGTCCTGCGATGTAAAAGTGTGCACTAACTTGACACTTGTCTTTTTTTTTTTTTTAAATTTATTTATTTCTGTGTGTGAGTGTTTTGCTTGCATAATTGTTTGTACGCCACGTATGTGCCTGGGGTTCTTAGGGGTCAGAAGAGGATATTAGATTCCCTGAGACCAGAGTTAGAGACAGATGCGAGTCACCTGGTGGGTGCTGGGAATTGAACCTGGATCTTCTGGAAGAGCAGGCAGTACTCTTAAAAGCAGAGCCAGCCATCTCTCTTGGACTCCACTCTTCCCGACTTGTCCCATTACTTGCCTCTGGCATTCTTATCTGGGTGTGTGTGTGTTCTCTGCTTTCTGGATGCCACTTAGGGTACTCCACAGAGACTCACACACAGAGACTCACGCACAGAGATTCACGCACAGAGATTCACGCACAGAGATTCACCCACAGAGACTCACCCACAGAGACTCACCCACAGAGACTCACCCACAGAGACTCACGCACAGAGATTCACGCACAGAGACTCACACACAGAGACTCACCCACAGAGACTCACGCACAGAGACTCACGCACAGAGATTCACGCACAGAGACTCACACAGAGATTCATGCACAGAGACTCACGCACAGAGATTCACGCACAGAGATTCACGCACAGAGACTCACACAGAGATTCATGCACAGAGACTCACGCACAGAGATTCACGCACAGAGATTCACGCACAGAGACTCACACAGAGATTCATGCACAGAGACTCAGAGTCTCTTCATTCTGAGCATTTCAGCAGAGCGTTCAGGGCCACAGAAGGTGCTTCTGGGAAAGGACAAGAAGTGAAACATTAGTTTTCACCATCTTGGAGCTGATTGGGGTGACCGAGGGATTGTGAGTCTGGGCTGCTTTTCTACGGCACACAGTTCAGCTGCTCAGAGGCCGTGGGCAGATTCAGCTCATTTAAAAGTGCAGCATCTATGTTAAAACAGGAAAATGCCAGTTCCCACAAGCAGGTCCACCCCCCTGCCACCAGTGTGTGACGTTTTGTCTGGAGCTGTGTGTGCTTGCATGCGCACTCACGAGTGAGTGTTCACTGAGAGGACTGAGGGAGCCGTGAGGCCCCCTCACCACAGCCTCCTTCCAGGCAGCACTGATGATCTCACTCATTTGGAAGTATTACTCTGTCCCTGTGGCTGTGGTGCCCAGCAAGTGGATCACCCCACTGGACCGCCTGGTCGCCTTTCCCACTCGAGTAGCAGGTAATTGTTTTCTGGATATACAGTGGTGGTGGGACATTAGATGACCTGACTTCATCCTCACTGTCCCCTCAGCAACCTGCGCCTCCTATCTCAGCCTTCTCTTTCTCTCTGAGGAGTTTGCTGCTCTTGGCTGTTGCCTTTGAGTGTTGAAAAGGTCTTTTGGACACCAAAGGTTGTTCATGTCATTGAAGAGTGAGCAGACACAGACGAATACTTTTTCATGTTAGGTGTTCTTTAGACAGGATCCCACTGTGTGGCCCCGACTGGCTTGGAACTAGATTTGTAGACCAGGCTAGCCTCCAGCTCATAGACATCTGCCTTCTGCCTTCCCAGTGCTGGGATTAAAGGCATGCTCCTCCATGCCCTGGCAACTTAGGAACTATTTTTTAAAAATCGTGCCAGTTGGCATGCTTTCAGTGTAGCCCTTGGGAGGCAAGCAGGAGGATTGCTTGTTTTAGGCCTTCCCTCTTGGTTTGCACAGGAGTTTCAAGCCAGCCATGCTATATAGATAAAAAAAAAAAAAGATACCACTCTCCCTACAAAATCCATTCAGTTACAGATAAACCCTTAATGTTGTGGTCTGTTTTGAAGTGATGGGGTCACCTGACTGACGTTTTATCCCTTTTCCCTTGATGCTGTAAGCCCACTCAGTAAAATACCACAGTGGGCAGCTTCTACACACAGACTGGGTGTCTTTAGGACCCATTCTGTGGTTCATAAACAGCACCCTCTCTAGGGTCCTTGGGTAGGAGGAGGAAGGTCAGGCTGCACTGTGACCCCATCCTCTCTCAGAGGCCCAGACTACCACTGTCCCAGGGTAGGACTTTAGTGTAGGACTTAGGATCCATACTTGCAGGTCACAGCATTTTGCATTCAGTAGCTGCTTGTCATCTGAGTTTTCCTGTGAGGACATTTTTTTGGGTCCTGATCTTTGCTAGTAGAAATACTACTCTGCTGGACATGACGGCCCAGGCCTAGATCCCAGCCCTGGGAGGAGGAGGGGGAGGAGGGGAGGAGGGGAGGAGGGGAGGAGGGGAGGAGGGGAGGAGGGGAGGAGGGGAGGAGGGGGAAGGATTGCTACAGCTTCAAGGCCAACATGGACTACAGTGTAAAAGCCTGTAAAAAAACCAACCTGCATATTCTCGTCAGTCATGGGTTCTGATGTGTGGTGAATATTGTTCATACTGTACTGAAATATAGTAGTGAAGTCATTGAAAGGGAGCAGTTGCAAGGACCTACAGTGTAGCTGTGCTGTGTTCTCAACTCCCCCCTCCCCTCCCCTCTCCCTCCCCTCCCCCCTCCCCTCCCCTCTCCCTCCCCTCCCCTCCCCTCTCCCTCCCCTCCCCTCCCCTCCTCTCTCCCTCCCCTCCCCTCCCCTCTCCCTCCCCTCCCCTCCCCTCTCCCTCCCCCTCCCCTCTCCCTCCCCTCCCCTCCCCTCCCCCCTCCCTCCCCTCCCCTCCCCTCCCCCCTCCCTCCCCTCCCCTCCCCTCCCCTCCCCCCTCCCCTCCCCTCCCCCCTCCCCTCCCCTCCCCTCCCCTCCCCCCTCCCTCCCCTCCCCTCCCCTCCCCTCCCCCCTCCCTCCCCTCCCCTCCCCTCCCCTCCCCTCTCCCCCCTCCCCTCCCCTCCCCTCCCCTCTCCCTCCCCTTCCCTCCCCTCTCCCTCCCCTCCCCTCCCCTCTCCCCCCCTCCCCTCCCCTCCCCTCCCCTCCCCTCCCCCCTCCCCTCCCCTCCCCTCCCCTCCCCGCCTCCTCTCCCCTCCCCTCCCTCCTGTTGGGCTCAGGCCTGAGGAGCAGCAGGCCACCTTTGGCAGCACTCTGCTGAGCTGTCAGCCTTACAGCCTGGGCAGGAAGATAGGAATATCTTCACTTTAGGCCTCAGAAAATATGAATTTATTTATAGTGCTTTTTTGAGAAGTGAAAAAGAAAGAGTGGTACAGGGTGTTCTTACAGCCTGTTGACATAAACCCAGTGGCTTCTCTGTCAGGAGATGCACAGTGCAGGCCTGTGCTCCTTCTCTTGCACCTCCTCCCTGTAGGTGGTTGGTAACAAAGGCTTGGCTGCTGCCCCTCTGACATAAGTTTCTTTCTTTTCAGGTGGAATTGGAATCACCTGTTGGATTTTAGTCTGTAACAAAGTTGTGGCCATCGTTCTCCACCCTTTCAGCTGAGGGCAAGGCCAGCCACAAGTCTTTACAAAAGGATTCTGATAGGGTGAGGAGTGGATTGCACACAAGTCCACAGATTGTCTTTTATGTTTTGGAATATGTTTGCTTTTATGTGTCACCTGGGATTCTTGTTGATGTCAGGATTTTCTGCACTCGCCATTGAGCCAGACAGACCAGTTATGGCACTCACGTATCGTCTGATGTAGCTCTGGATCCATACTGACTGGGAACCACCAAGTGGCATCTGCTGGTGCTTGTTCTGAGCATGGTTTGGGTCTGTCACCAGCTGCAAAGTCAGACTTGTAACAACTCCAATAGTGTCATTTTTAATTTTAGAAAAACCCTCACTTTTCGTACCACTACTGACCCTTTTAATCTCATAGTTACTGAAGTTACACAGGTTAGTGGATGTTTGTGCTTGTCCCCTTGAAATGTCACACATAAGTGTATGAAAAGCATCGCCGTATGTCTAAGCTTGTTAGTTTTTCATCATGGTTCCTACATGTGTTCACAAGATTATGTATATTTTCATGTAAAGCATTTCAAGTGAAGCCTGTCTTTAAAGCATTGGGTGTTTATACTGTGCAGAGTGGAACAGGGTGAGCAAGGTGCAGTCTGATCCAGTTCATCTGAGACTGCTTAGGCTCATGAAGTTAGTAGGCAGAATTCTATTTTTGTTTTTATTTTTTGTTTTTTTTGAGACGAGGTCTCTCAGTATAGCTGCGGCTGTCCTGCCTGAAATTATATAGATCAGGCTTATCTCAAACCCACAGAGATCTACCTGCCTCTGTCTCCCAGATGATAGAATTAAAAGTATATGTGTTATGCCAAGATTGTTTTGAAGCACTTTTCCTAGTTACAGTATTTGCCAGTGTTGTGTGACTGTTCCAACAGCCTTATTGCAGGAGCAGGCCATCACCGCCTGGGCTGCACAGAAAAGCTCCCTGCCAGCACTGGTTGTCCTGGAATTACTACGTAGACCAGGCTGACCTGGAATTTACAGGAATCCTCTTGTCTCTGCCTCATGGCTGCCAGGATTAAGGTCGTAGCAGTGGGTTTTGAAGGATCATATTTATATTCTTGTGTTTCCTAGTGATCTCCTAAGTCGCTCTTTGTTGTTTCAACTGTACTGTGAACAGGCCAAGCGTGTGGCCCTTGGGTTGGTTGTAGACTGCGTGCCACCAGAGCAGGCTTGAGAGTCCATTGGTTTAAACTCAGCAGATGCTGCAGGTTGATCCACAACTACTTGGCTGTATTTGTAATGGGCACAAATGGAGTGCAGCAGTGGGCACAGGCAATGTTGCCAGGAAAACCTGCCCACTAGCTCCAGCATGCTCACCACAAAGGAAGCACTTGGTCTATACAAGATTAGTTCAGGACCTGAGGAGGTTGGGACAGAATCTGGGTTCCCTCCAGGGATTCAGCCCTTGATGTGGGGGAAGGTGTGTGTTCTCCTCCTTTCTGTAGTAAGCCACAGTCTGCAATGGTGCTTTTTGCCCACATCATTTAGGTAGCCAGGGTCAGCATCCCAAGGCCATTTGGAAGGGCAATCAGAAGAAAGTGCCCTGACCAGACGCCTCTCACAGGACTTGTGATTTTGGCTGACCTGAAGGAACAAGTGACTGTTAGTGTCCCCTGCGTGTAGTGTATGTGACACCGAGGAGGGGACATCAGTATGGTTTTTCCCCCTAAATTGTAATTTGTTTATTAATGGATAATAAACATTGAGTTAAAAAGGGACTGGGTGCCTTGGAAGTGTGCTTCTGTCCCCTCCTGCCTTGGCATTTTCTCAGGCTCCACTGTTAGCTGCTTTTTAGGGACCTCCAAGACGGCCCGTGTTTATGTGTGTTGGTGTGTGTGTTCTCCAGACGGCCTGTGTTTATGCGTGTTGGTGTGTGTGTGCATTTAAAGCCTTTAACATTGTTTTATAAAAGGAAACATCTAAAAAATCAGAATCTCTAATTTTTGTTTTAATTTAAATTTTAATTTTGAGATAAGGTCTCACTGTACAGTCCTGGCTATCCTGGAACTCACTATAAAGACCAGGCTGGCCCATCCTGCCTAAGAGATAGCCTGCCTCTGCCTCCTGAGTGCTGGGATGTGGGTAGAGGCTCTACACACAGCTTACATCCCGTATACCCCATCACCTCCATCACCACCACCACCATCATCACCATCACTATCCCTCTGCAGGCATTATACCATTGGCCACACACAGCCCTTGATCTCAGTTGTTAATAGCCCATAAACATTTGGAGACAGTGTGATGGATTTTACATAATGATTAAGTTGTTCTAATAGCTAAATGAAGGCAAGTTACACAATGTCGATTGGGAATACAGACCCTTTATAGTCCCAACAAAATACTGTTGGAATCAGACCTAAGCAGCCAGCTTGAACATACAGTTGTTTTAGAACAAGATTAAGAGAAATGGTCATTGTGTAACAAAAAGAAATAATAAATCTCAACAATAACAAAATAATACAGACTTCTATACAGGCACAGGGCGGGGGGCTCACAAAGGCAGGCCACTTAGATGCTTTCAGCTCAGCTGAGCAAGAGACCACCAGAAATGTCTCACGAGGCCAAGCTTGAATCCTTGTACTGTCTTTGTGTCTGCTGGCCATCTTGCTGGTCAGTACCTCTTCCATGCAGTTGTGACGACCAGCCGTCTTGCTGACAGAACTTATGTGCTTTAGGCTGGCCAAGAATCGCCAGCTGTGAGTCCCAGATTTCCGGGCTATGTAATAAACCAAATCTTCCTAAAAAGAGTGGGCGTGCATGTTCCGCCTTCATAATAAAGATGTAGATTTGTATTTAAAATGTTACCATATGACCAACGGATAGTGGATTTTTTTTATTAGCAATCACGCAAATTACCCAAATTACCCACATTCCACCCAAGTACTAAAACAGACCCTATGTAAGCCCTCACATGGCAAATAAGATTAAAGGCACATAACTAGTACATAAACCAGAATGTATCTGGTGGCTGCTGCATTTAAACAACAGTCTTCCTGTTGGCTTCCTTGGGCGAGGCCTGGATGGACCGCACCACGGTGGCTTTGGAGTCCCCGAAGGCGTTGCTGGCCGAGGCCTGGAGTCCGGGCTGTGGGGACTTGCTGACTGCCTCGCCATTGCTGGGGCCAGCCCTGCCCGCGAAGCCCGCGCCGAACAGCTCCTCCATGAGGTTGCTCTTCCTGTCGCGGAATGCCGTCGCTCTGGCCCTGGCCCTGGCCCCCTTGCCGAACGAGGGCTCGTAGCCGGTAGGCTCCAGCCGCAGCTCCTGCTCGCTGCGGTGCTTGCCCGTGCCACGGCGGCAGCAGCAGTGCGGGCTGCCGGAAACCTGCCTGCAGGAGGTGGGCAGCCCGTGGTGCAGGTTCTCGGTGGCCTCGGTGAAGGAATAGTGCTTCCGCGACCGCGGGGTCTTCCTCCGGCAGCGGCAGCGCCCATGCTCGGCGTCGCCGGCCTCGTCCGCCCCGTGCACCTCGTCCATCTTGTCCGCCCCGGGCAGCTTGTGCGCCCCGACCACCTCACCGACATTGCCTGCATCACCAGCATCGCCTGCATCACCAACATCGCCTGCATCGCCCGCTTCACCCCCATCCCCGGCCGCCCTGGCCAGGGCCTCATCCTCGGCGTCCTTGGGGGCCTCGCTTCCCATTGCAGTTGGCTGTGCTTCTGCTGGGATGGCTCTCTTTTCTTGGTCTTCCTTTTTCTCTTTTGGCCTTCTAGGAGTTTCCAAAGAGGTTTGTGGTTTCGGGTGTTCGACCTCCTTTGATAAATCTGCGTTTAGAAAGATGGAACATTGAGTGCCCTCAAACAAAAAGTGGATTTTAGGAGGCTCCTCCACCCCCACTCCCAGTGCAGTGCAAGCTGAGGGCCTGAGCACCCTGGCACCCACTAGAAAGCAAACTCCCGAAGGGGCACATGGCTGTGCGGGACTCTGCCCCCAGCACGGGCAGATCCTGAGCATTGCTGCTGGGCTAAAGGGGGGCTTCCTTCAATGAAAGCTCTGCCTCCGGGCAGTGAGGCCCAGGGTAGTGGGGAAAGATACAGTGTCTTGTCCTGGTCTCCAACCAAGTGCTCACTGCACTTACACACACCATACAAAAAAATGAATGGATTCATGGCTGAGAGTGTGATTCCAGGTTTGACACCCCTGCTCCATAAGACCAACCAACCAGTCCCAACCAGAAAAACCTCAGAGGATTCCCATTTCAGGATAGCATGTTCACACACCTCCCTAGATGTCCAGACAAGCCACTGAGATGGCAGAAGTGGCAAATACACAGCGTACTAATACACAGAAGGGGGCGTTGCTAACCTTTCCTAAACTGTCCCAAGCAAGTGGGAATTAGGAAAAGAAAACGTTTATTCATGCAAAGTACTAAGGAAATCTTGTCTTGGGGCTATTAAAACATGCTCAGCATCCATTCAAACAACAATCATTTCAATGGAAGCTAAGGAAATGGCCCACTGATGGGTGTATGTAAATCAGCAATTTATTTTTATTTTATTTTTTTGCTTTTCCAGTAGTTTGGCAGTGTTTAGTAGAATTTAAGTGAATACATTCTTTCATCTCTAGGAACAAACTTACACAATCAGAGTTGCAAGGCTGTGTATGCAGCAGGCATGCTTTAGTTCAAACACTGCAAATACTCTAGAGAAGCAGCTGGTGAGAGACAGCATGCTGCTGGGGGCTCTGGGCAGCTCTGGGCAAGTGGCCTTACGGGAATTCTGCACTAGAACAGGAGCTCAAGGTATTTGCATTTGTTTCTTCTCCTGCTGCTGCTGGTGCGTGTGCATGTGTGTGTGTGTCTGTGCACACAAGTGCATGAATGTATGTGTACATGTGTGCATGTGTGTTTGTGTGTGTACATGTGTGTATGAATGCCTCACCACAGTATATGCTCAAATAGAATTTATCAAATGAACAAATAAATTTTCCAAATGTGGTTAAAAATAAGTAGGAAAGTTAAATGAGCGCTGGCCACAGGAAGTGCACAATTGGTGCTGTTCCCAGCAAACTGCACCCCACAATCATTGGCCTTATGGGGGACACTGCCAAAGCTTCTATTTCAACATAGTTGACTTCACAGCAAGAGTTTGGCCCTGCTAGGTCCTCTCAGCTCCTGTCAGGCCTGAGGAAATGCATGGAATTTTGGCTGGCTCACCTTCCGCTCAGCCTTGTGTTCCTAACTCACCTGTAAACTATAAAAACAATGTGACCAATCTTCAAGATTCTGAAGGAAAGCTATAACCTAAGAGTTTTTTTTTTTTTTTTTTTTTTTTACCTATGTAAAAATTATTAATCACCTGTCTGGGTACAAGAGTGACATTCCAGATGGAAGGCACAGATCTGCTCAGTGGCCACCTGTCCCCAGGAAGCTCGAGGAGATGGCACGTTCTTTAAGACCGTGAGATTTGCTGTGCAAA